>NC_092046.1:99647043-99947043 GCF_003086295.3 Arachis hypogaea | reverse complement strand
TTCCCAGAATTTGTGCTATGATTGGAAACATGCTTCTTTGATCTTATAATTGCTAATATTAATCCTCTCTTATTACCACTAGATGTCTTGATATGTGTGTTAAGTGATTTCAGAGATTACAGGGCAGAAATAGTTTAGAGGATGGAAAGGAAGCATGCAAAAGTGGAAGGAATACAAGAAGTTGAAGAAACTGCAAAGCTGTCAGCCTGACCTCTTCGCATTCAAACAGTCAAAACTTAAGCTACAGAGGTCCAAACGACGCGGTTCTAGTTGCGTTGGAAAGCTAACGTCTGGGGCTTCGATTTGATATATAATATGCTATAGTTTTTCTGATGCTAGGTGACGCGACCGCGTGCTCCATGCGGCCGCGTCGCAGTTACGGAATTCCAGCGTGGTTAAATTCGAGACCAGCGAATTCTGGGCTGTTTTCGACCCAGTTTGCGACCCAGAAAACACAGATTAGAGGCTATAAAGTGGGAGAATGCATCCATTCATGAACAGGTTTTCATATTCACAATTTTAGGAGTAGATGTAGTTTTTTAGAGAGAGAGGTTCTCTCCTCTCTCTTAGGATTAGGATTTAGGACTTCTCTTAGTTTTAGGAGTGACTCTCAATCCCAGGTTCAATGTTCTTTTTATTTATTTCTCCAATTTAATTTGTATGTCAGATTTAAGTTCTTTTGTGAATGCAATTTGAGGTATTTTCAGACTTAATTTTGCTTTGCTTTATTTATATGAATGCTTTTAATTTAATTTAGATATTTTCCCTTTTGGTCTTGGTTAAGAAATCAGTAACTCAGGACTTATCCAACTCAATAGCATAATTGATAATTGTTATCCTTGCTAATTGAATTGATCTTCAATAATCCCAATCTTTTCTTAGGAATTAACTAGGATTCAAAGATCTAGCTAATTAGTCGCTTGACCTTCCCTTGTTATAGCAAAGGTTAACTAAGTGGAATTAAGATTCAGTTTTCATCATCATTGATAAGGATAACTAGACTGGACTTCCAATTTCTCATACCTTGCCAAAAGTTTATTTTACAGTTATTTATTTATTTTATTTGTCATTTAAATATATCTGTGCTCATTGCCCAAGCTTCAAAACCCCCCAATTTACAAAACTCATAACCAATAATAAGAACATACTTTCCTGCAATTCCTTGAGAAGACGACCCGAGGTTTGAATACTCGGTTATCAAGTTCAAAGAGGTTTGTTACTTGTGACAACAAAAACGTTTGTATGAAAGGACTTTTGAAGGTTTAGAAACTATACTTGCAATGAGGATTTATCCGCAATTTCTAGACCACGCAAAAGTTCTCTCATCAAAATGGCGCCGTTGCCGGGGAATTGCAAACGTGTGCCTTATTATTGGTTATTGTAAATATTTTCCCTTTTTGCTTGTTTATTTGTTTTTATTTTTGTTTTTATTTTTGCCTTTTCTTAAGTTAAAAGGTTATTGGTTTTTATTTTAAAATTTTTATTTTATCTTATCTTATTTCAAAAATCAAATTTCAAAATTCAAATTTAAAAATTTTCAAAATTCAAATTTAAAAAAATTTTCAAATTTCAAATTTCAAAAATTCAAATTTCAAAAAAATTTAAAATTCAAATTTCAAAATTTAATTTTCAAATTCAAAATTTAAATTTCGATAACCTTTTAATTTAAATTTATTTTTATTTTTGCTTTTTATTAGCTACTATGAATTCTCACCCATCTCGCTTCAAGTTTGATTCCAATGTTGTTGTTAGGAATGGAAACTATAATGAGAACAGGCATCAAGGTTGGGAGAATCAAAGATAGGAGGAGTGGTATGCGAAATTGTTACTCTGAGGTTGTAAAATTTGTTGTTCGTTCTCTCCCTGGTAATGGCGCCAACAAACTGGTGCACAATACCATGGTCCAAACATATCTTCATAACTTCGTACAACTAACCAGCAAGTGCACTGGGTTGTCCAAGTAATAAACCTTACGTGAGTAAGGGTCGATTCCACGGAAATTATTGGTATGAAACAAGCTATGGTCATCTTGTAAATCTCAGTAAGGCGGATATCAAATGGTTTTGGAGTTTTCGAATAATAATAATAAATAAATGGAAGATAAAGATAGAAATACTTATGTAATTCATTGGTGAGAATTTCAGATAAGCGTATAGAGGTGCTTTCGTTCTTCTGAACTTCTGCTTTCCTGCTGTCTTCATCCAATCAGTCCTACTCCTTTCCATGGCAAGCTTTATGTAAGGGCATCACCGTTGTCAATGGCTACATCCCATCCTCTTGTGAAAAAGATCCAAATGCTCTGTCACAGCACGGCTAATCATCTGAGGTTCTCGATCATACTGTAATAGGATTCACCCTCCTTTTGCGTCTGTCACTACGCCCAGCACTTGCGAGTTTGAAGTTCGTCACAGTCACTCAATCTCTGAATCCTACTCGGAATACCACAGACAAGGTTTAGACTTTTCGGACTCTCATGAATGCCGCCATCAATCTAGCTTATACCACGAAGATTCTGATTAATAGATCCAAGAGATATTCATTAAATCTAAGGTGGAACGGAAGTGGTTGTCAGGCACGCGTTCGTAAGGGAATGATGATGATTGTCACGTTCATCACATTCATATTAAAGTGCGAATGAATATCTTAGAAGCGGAATAAGTTGAATTGAATAAAGAAACAGTAGTACTTTGCATTAAATCATGAGGAACAGCAGAGCTCCACACCTTAATCTATGGAGTGTAGAAACTCTACTGTTGAAAAATACATAAGTGATGAAGGTTCAGGCATGTCCGAGAGGCCAGCCCCCAAACGTGATCAATATGATACTAAGATGAACTAAAAATCATAAGATGTCTAAAAGACAAGTAAAAAGTTCTATTTATACTAAACTAGTTACTAGGGTTTACAGAAATAAGTAATTGATGCATAAATCCACTTCCGAGGCCCACTTAGTGTGTGCTTGGGCTGAGCTTGAAGTTTACACGTACAGAGGCTTCTTCTGGAGTTGAACGCCAAGTTGTAACGTGTTTTTGGCGTTCAACTCTGGTTCGTGACGTGTTTTTGGCGTTTAACTCCAGACTGCAGCGTAGAACTGGCGTTCAACGCCCTTTTGCGTCATTTAAACGCGGCCAAAGTATGAACTATTATATATTTCTGAAAAGCCCTAGATGTCTACTTTCCAACACAATTGGAAGTTTGCCATTTTGAGTTCTGTAGCTCCAGAAAATCCACTTTGAGTGGAGGGAGGTTAGAATCCAACAGCATCAGCAGTCCTTCTTCAACCTCTGAATCTGATTTTTGCTCAAGTCCCTCAATTTCAGCCAGAAAATACCTGAAATCACAGAAAAACACACAAACTCATAGTAAAGTCCAGAAATGTGAATTTAACATAAAAACTAATAAAAACATCCCTAAAAGTAACTAGATCCTACTAAAAACATACTAAAAACAATGCCAAAAAGCGTATAAATTATCCGTTCATCACAACACCAAACTTAAATTGTTTCTTGTCCCCAAGCAACTAAAAATCAAATAGGATAAAAAGAAGAGAATATACTATAAATTCGAAACTATCAATGAAACATAGCTCCAATCAGATGAGCGGGACTTGTAGCTTTTTGCCTCTTGAATAGTTTTGGCATCTCACTTTATCCATTGAAGTTCAGAATGATTGGCATCTATAGGAACTCAGAGTTCAGATAGTGTTATTGATTCTCCTAGTTCAGTATGTTGATTCTTGTACACAGCTACTTTATGAGTCTTGGTCGTGGCCCTAAGCACTTTGTTTTCTAGTATTACCACCGGATACATAAATGACACAGACACATAATTGGGTGAACCTTTTCAGATTGTGACTCAGCTTTGCTAAAGTCCCCAATTAGAGGTGTCCAGGGTTCTTAAGCACACTCTTCTTTTGCTTTGGACCTTGACTTTAACCGCTCAGTCTCAAGTTTTCACTTGACACCTTCACGCCACAAGCACATGGTTAGGGACAGCTTGGTTTAGCCGCTTAGGCCAGGATTTTATTCCTTTAGGCCCTCCTATCCACTGATGCTCAAAGCCTTGGGATCCTTTTTATTTACCCTTGCCTTTTGTTTTTAAGGGTTATTGGTTTTTTGCTCTTGCCTTTTGGTTTTAAGAGCTTTTGGCTTTTTCTACTTGCTTTTTCTCTTTTTTTTTCTATTTTTTTTCGCTATTTTTTTCTTTTTTTTTTTCTGCAAGCTTTTGTATTCACTGCTTTTTCTTGCTTCAAGAATCATTTTTATGATTTTTTAGATTATCAAATAACATGTCTCCTTGTCATCATTCTTTCAAGAGCCAACATATTTAACATTCTTAAACAACAACTTCAAAAGACATATGCACTGTTCAAGCATTCATTCAGAAAACAAAAAGTATTGTCACCACATCAATATAATTAAACTAAGTTCAAGGATAAATTCAAAACTCATGTACTTCTTGTTCTTTTGAATTAAAACATTTTTTTATTTAAGAGAGGTGATGGATTCATAATCACTACTTTAAGGCATAGACACTTAAATACTAATGATCATGTAATAAGACACGAACATAATTAAACATAAAGCTCAAAAATCGAAAAACAGTAAATTTAAGAACAAGGAATGAGTCTATCTTAGTGATGGTGGCGTTTTCTTCTTGAGGAACCAATGATGTCCTTGAGCTCTTCTATGTCTCTTCTTTATCTTTGTTGCTCCCAATAATTGTGTGGGGGAAAATGTATCCCCTAAGGTATCTCAGGGATCTTTTGATTTGCAGTCAAATGTTCTACCACTGAGCTATAGACCCTTGAGATGAATCTCTCCATCTCCTATGACTCGGAGATGGAAGCTTTTGTCTTCCCTTTCCTCTTTATAGAGGTTTCTCTGGCCTTAGGTGCCATCAATGGTTATGGAAAAACAAAAAAAAAAGCTATGCTTTTACCACACCAAACTTACAATGTTGCTCGCCCTCGAGCAAAAGAAGAAAGAATAGATGAAGAAGAAGGTGTGGAAGAATCTAGGATTATGAAGAGGGAAGGTGGGGATCCTGTGGGGTCCACAGATCCTGAGATGATCCTGTGAGGTCCACAGATCTTGAGGTGTCAAGGATTTACATCCCTGCACCAATTAGGCATGTAAAATGCCTTTGCATGCAATTCTGGCATTTAAACGCCGAACTGATGCTTGTTCTGGGCGTTCAACGCCTAAATGCAGCATGTTTCTAGCGTTGAACGCCAGTTCTATGCTTGTTTCTGGCGTTCAGGGCCAGCTCTATGCTCTGTTCTGGCGTTGAACGCCAGCCAGATGCTCCTTACTGGCATTTTTTATTCCGTTTTTGATTTTTTGATTTATTTTGTGACTCCACATGATCATGAACCTAAAAAAACATGAAATAACAATAAAAATAAATTAAAATTAGATAAATAAAAATTAGGTTGCCTCCCAACAACCGCTTCTTTAATGTCAATAGCTTGACAGTGGGCTCTCATGGAGCCTCACAGATGTTCAGAGCATTGTTGAGACTTCCCAGCACCAAACTTAGAGTTTGGATATGGGAGTACAACACCAAACTTAGAGTTTGGTTGTGGCCTCCCAACACCAAACTTAGAGCTTGACTGTGGGGGCTCTGGTTGACTCTGTTTTGAGAGAAGCTTACTGTGCCTCTTTTCTATGTTCACAGAAGGATGACCTTGAGTTTTGAACACAAGGGAGTCCTCATTCAATTGAAGGACTAGTTCACCTCTGTCAACATCAATCACAGCTCTTGCTGTGGCTAGGAATGGTCTTCCAAGGATGATGGATTCATCCTCATCCTTCCCAGTATCTAGGATTATGAAATCAGCATGGATGTAAAGACCTTCAACCTTTACTAATATGTCCTCTACTTGTCCATAAGCCTGTTTTCTGGAATTGTCTGCCATCTCTAATGAGATTTTAGCAGCTTGTACCTCAAAGATTCCCAGTTTCTCCATTACAGAGAGTGGCATGAGATTTATTCCTAACCCAAGGTCACATAGAGCCTTCTCAAAGGTCATGGTACCTATGGTACAAGGTATCAGGAACTTTCCAGAATCCTGTTTCTTCTGAGGCAATCTCAGTTGATCCAATGCATTTAGTTCATTGGTGAACAGGGGAGGTTCATCTCCCCACGTCTCATCACCAAATAGATTGGCATTCAGCTTCATGATTGCACCAAGGAACTTGGCAACTTGCTCTTCAGTAACATCTTCATTCTCTTCAGAAGAAGAATACTCATCAGAGCTCATGAAGGGCGTAAGGAGGTTCAATGGAATCTCTATGGTCTCTAGATGAGCCTCAGAGTCCTTTGGTTCCTCAAAGGGATACTTCTTATTGATCATTGGACGTCCCAGGAGGTCTTCCTCCTTGGGATTCACGTCCTCCCCTTCCTCTCTAGGTTTGGCCGTGTTGACAATGTCAATGGCCTTGCACTCTCCTTTTGGATTTTCTTCTGTATTGCTTGGGAGAGTACTAGGAGGGGTTTCAGTGATTCTTTTACTCAGCTGTCCCACTTGTGCCTCCAAATTTCTAATGGAGAACCTTGTTTCATTCATAAAACTCATAGTGGCCTTAAATAGATCAGAGACTAAGTTTGCTAAATTAGAGGTATTTTGTTCAGAGTTCTCTGTCTTTTGCTGAGTGGATGATGGAAAAGGCTTACTATTGCTAAACCTGTTTCTTCCACCATTATTAAAGCCTTGTTGAGGCTTTTGTTGATCCTTCCATGAGAGATTTGGGTGATTTCTCCATGAGGGATTATAGGTGTTTCCATATGGTTCACCCATGTAATTCACCTCTGCTATTGCAGGGTTTTCAGGATCATAAGCTTCTTCTTCAGAAGATGCCTCTTGAGTACTGTTGGATGCAGCTTGCATTCCATTCAGACTCTGAGAAATCATATTGACTTGCTGAGTCAATATTTTATTCTGAGCCAATATGGTATTCAGAGTATCAATTTCAAGAACTCCCTTCTTCTGAGGCGTCCCATTACTTACAGGATTCCTCTCAGAAGTGTACATAAACTGGTTGTTAGCAACCATGTTAATGAGTTCTTGAGCTTCTGCAAGCGTTTTCGTTAGGTGAATGGATCCACCTGCAGAAGTATCCAATGACATCTTAGCTAATTCAAACAGACCATCATAGAATATATCCAGGATGGTCCATTCTGAAAGCATGTCAGAAGGACACTTTTTGGTCAGTTCCTTGTATCTCTCGCAAGCTTCATAGAGGGATTCACCTTCTTTCTGTCTGAAGGTTTGAACATCCACTCTAAGCTTACTAAGCTTTTGAGGAGGAAAGAACTTGGCTAAGAAAGCCGTGACCAGCTTATCCCAAGAGTTCAGGCTATCTTTGGGTTGAGAGTCCAACCACACTCTAGCTCTGTCTCTTACAGCAAAAGGGAAAAGCATAAGCCTGTAGACTTTATGATCTACTCTATTAGTCTTAACAGTATCACAGATCTGCAAGAATTCAGTTAAGAACTGAAAAATATCTTCAGATGGAAGTCCATGAAACTTGTAGTTTTGTTACATCAGAGAAACTAATTGAGGTTTTAGCTTAAAATTGTTTGCTCCAATGGTAGGGATGGAGATGCTTCTTCCATGTAAATTGGAATTAGGTGCAGTAAAGTCACCAAGCATCCTCCTTGCATTATTATTATTATTTTTGGCTGCCATCTCCTCTTCTTGTTCGAAAATTTCTGTAAGGTTATCTCTGGATTGTTGTATTTTAGCTTCTCTTAGTTTCCTCTTCAGAGTCCTTTCAGGTTCAGGGTCTGCTTCAACAAGAATGTTCTTGTCCTTGCTCCTGCTCATATGAAAAAGAGGGAACAGAAAAATAATAATAATAGGGATCCTTTTTACCCAGGTATAGAGGTTCCCCTGTGTGAGTAGAAGAAGAAAAGAATGTAATGTAAAGAAGGGAAGAAGAGAATATTCGAACACAGAAGAAAGAGGTGGTTCGAATTTGGGTGAGATGAAGTGTCAGTAGATGAATAAATAAATAGAAGAGGATGAGAGAGAGAAGAGAATTTTCGAAAATAATTTTTGAAAAGGAGTTAATGATTTTCGAGAATTAAAGGAGAATTAAAATTAAAATTGAAATTTAAACAATTAATTAATTAAAAAGAATTTTTTGAAAAAGAGGGAGGTATTTTCGAAAATTAGAGAGGGATAGTTAGTTAGGTAGTTTTGAAAAAGATAAGAAACAAATAAAAAGTCAATTAGTTAGTTGAGAAAGATTTGAAATTCAATTTTGAAAAGATAAGAAGATAAGAAGTTAGAAAAGATATGATTGAAATAAAAAGATAAGATTTGAAAATTAAATTTGAAAAGATAAGAAGTTAGAAAAAGATTTTGAAATCAAAGTTTTTGAAAAAGATTTGATTTTTAAAAATCAAAATTAATGACTTGATTCACAAGTAATCACAAGATATGATTCTAGAACTTAAAGTTTGAATCTTTCTTAACAAGCAAGTAACAAAAGTTGAAATTTTTGAATCGAAACATTAATTTTTGATGATATTTTCGAAAATTATGAGATAATTTTTGAAAAATATTTTTAAAATTTTTGAAAATAAATGAGAAAAATAAAAAAGATTTGATTTTTGAAAAAGATTTTGAAAAGATAAGATTTTTAAATTGAAAATTTGATTTGACTCATAAGAAACAACTAAATTTTAAAAAGTTTTGAAAAAGTCAACTCAAATTTTCGAAAATTTATTAGTGAAAAAGGGAAAGATATTTTTTTTTATTTTTGAATTTTTAATGATGAAAGAGAAAAATATGAAAAAGACTCAATGCATGAGAATTTTTAGATCAAAACAATGAATGCATGCAAGAACACTATGAATGTCAAGATGAACATCAAGAACACTTTGAAGATCAAGATGAACATCAAGACTTATTTTTTTTTTTTTTGAAAAATTTTCAAGAAAAGAAAACATGCAAGACACCAAACTTTGAAATTTTTCATGTATAGACACTATGAATGCAAGAATGCATATGAAAAACAAGAAAAGACACAAAACAATATAATATGAAGATCAATCAAGAAGGTTTATCAAGAACAACTTGAAGATCATGATGAATGCAATGCATGAATGCATGAATTTTCGAAAAATGTAAAATGAATATGCAATTGACACCAAACTTACAATTTGACTCAAGACTCAAACAAGAAACATGAAATATTTTTTATTTTTATGATTTTCTAAATTTTTTTGTATTTTTCGAAAATTAATTTGAAAAAGAAAAATAAGAATTCCAAAATTTTTAATATGAATTCCAGGAATCTTGCATTCTTAGTCTAAAGTTCCAGTCCAGGAATTAGACATGGCTCACTAGCCAGCCAAGCTTTCAATGAAAGCTCCGGTCCAAAATACTAGACATGGCCAATGGCCAGCCAAGCTTTTAGAATACACATCAGGCATACAGCAGCAGGAGGATCAGCAACAGCTAGCTTGCTCTTGTGATGGTGGTTTGGAAGCCTCAGTCTAAAAGAATTTAGACATGGCTTTACAGCCAGCCAGGCTTCAACATGCTTCATGAAACACTAGGATTCATTCTTAAAAATTCTGAAGAACATAAATAAAAAAAAATTTTTTTTGAAAAGAAAACGAAAAGAAAGTTACCCAATCAGAGCAACAAGATGAACCGTCAGTTGTCCAAACTCAAACAATCCCCGGCAACGGCGCCAAAAACTTGGTATGCGAAATTGTTACTCTGAAGTTGTAAAATTTGTTGTTCTTTCTCTCCCTGGTAATGGCGCCAACAAACTGGTGCACAATACCATGGTCCAAACATATCTTCACAACTTCGCACAACTAACCAGCAAGTGCACTGGGTCGTCCAAGTAATAAACCTTACGTGAGTAAGGGTCGATTCCACGGAAATTGTTGGTATGAAGCAAGCTTTGGACATCTTGTAAATCTCATTCAGGCGGATATCAAATGGTTATGGAGTTTTAGAATAATAATAATAAATAAATGGAAGATAAATATAGAAATACTTATGTAATTCATTGGTGAGAATTTCAGATAAGCGTATAGAGGTGCTTTCGTTCTTCTAAACTTCTGGTTTCCTGCTGTCTTCATCCAATCAGTCCTACTCCTTTCTATGGCAAGCTTTATGTAAGGGCATCACCGTTGTCAATGGCTACATCCCATCCTCTTGTGAAAAAGATCCAAATGCTCTGTCACAGCACGGCTAATCATCTGAGGTTCTCGATCATACTGGAATAGGATTCACCCTCTTTTTGCGTCTGTCACTACGCCCAGCACTCGTGAGTTTGAAGTTCGTCACAGTCACTCAATCCCTGAATCCTACTCGGAATACCACAGATAAGGTTTAGACTTTTCGGACTCTCATGAATGCCGCCATCAATCTAGCTTATACCACGAAGATTCTGATTAAGAGATCCAAGAGATATTCATTCAATCTAAGGTGGAACGGAAGTGGTTGTCAGGCACGCGTTCGTAAGGGAATGATGATGATTGTCACGTTCATCACATTCATATTGAAGTGCGAATGAATATCTTAGAAGCGGAATAAGTTGAATTGAATAAAGAAATAGTAGTACTTTGCATTAAATCATGAGGAACATCAGAGCTCCACACCTTAATCTATGGAGTGTAGAAACTCTACAGTTGAAAAATACATAAAAGATGAAGGTTCAGGCATGGCCGAGAGACCAGCCCCCAAACGTGATCAATATGATCCTAAGATGAACTAAAAATCATAAGATGTCTAAAAGACTAGTAAAAAGTTCTATTTATACTAAACTAGTTACTAGGGTTTACAGAAATAAGTAATTGATGCATAAAGCCACTTCCGGGGCCCACTTATTGTGTGCTTGGGCTGAGCTTGAAGTTTACACGTGCAGAGGCTTCTTCTGGAGTTGAACGCCAAGTTGTAACGTATTTTTGGCGTTCAACTCTGGTTCGTGACGTGTTTCTGGCGTTTAACCTCAGACTGCAGCGTAGAACTAGCGTTCAACGCCCTTTTGTGTCATATAAACTCGGCCAAAGTATGGACTATTATATATTGCTAGAAAGCCCTGGATGTGTAATTTCTAACACAATTGAAAGCGCGCCATTTTGAGTTTTGTAGCTCCAGAAAATCCACTTTGAGTGCAGGGAGGTCAGAATCCAACAGCATCAACAGTTCTTCTTCAACCTCTGAATCTGATTTTTGCTCAAGTCCCTCAATTTCAGCCAGAAAATACCTGAAATCACAGAAAAACACACAAACTCATAGTAAAGTCCAGAAATGTGAATTTAACATAAAAACTAATAAAAACATCCCTAAAAGTAACTAGATCCTACTAAAAACATACTAAAAACAATGCCAAAAAGCGTATAAATTATCCGCTCATCAAGGAGCCACAAGAATTTGATCAACCCTCATGACAACAACCACCTCCAATAGACTATCAACAACCACCACCATATGCCTATGAATCCTCTCCTCAACATGACTTTGGACCACTATACTCACAAGCCCCTTTCCGCCATTCACCTCCATATGACCCTAACCCACATCCACCATACCAACCACCCTATGAACCGAATGAGCCATACATAGAACCACCCCAAACCTCCATGGAGAAAGCACTTGCCGATCTAAACTCTACTATACAAGCTCTCTTCGCCCAAATCAGACCACCAAATACCTTCAATAATCAACCCTCAAGCTCTAGTGCACTTCCTTGTCAACCACAGAATGATCTCTCTATCCCATCACCACCATCCATGGAAGAGTACCTACATCCATCAATCCAAGAGCAACATGATCTCAATGATGCTATTGACATGGAAAAAGAGAGAATGGATCATCTTCGCGAATCTATACTTCATAAGGAGCTAGAGGAGGCCCTAAAGGTGAAGGTAGTAGAGACCCTTGAAGATGAAAGAGTCGGTTAAAGGAGTTCTCATGGAAAGAAAACCATCGAGGATGAGTACGATTTTATACTTAAACAACTGGACAAAGTAGCAATTATTAAAAAGGAAGAAGTGGTTGCAGACTTAAGAGATGTTGTACCTCCATTGGGAAGTCCAGTCACAGAGCCTCCTTCCATGCCCTTGGTGAGCAGTGAAGAAAAGATTGAACTGGAAGAAAGCTACCAAGAGGAAGAGGTTAAAATTGAAGAAGCTTGCAAAGAGGTGGAAGTTGTCAAAGAGCACAAGGGAGTGGAGCTTGAAATCACCTTGCCAAAGTTATTGGAGACCCATCCCCCTAAGTTGCCATCATCCTTCACAAAATTCAAGTGGGTAAAATTCATATCCCTTAGCTTTCTAATTCCACTTGAATATGGGCTACTGGAGACGGATGGTCAACTTAGAGCTCTTTATGGCATAAAGAGTAAGAGAAAGATGGTCAGTGGTAAGAATTGTCCTGCAAAGTTCATCATGGTTGGAAGCTTTAAGTTTAAACGCAAAGGTTGGTGTAAAGCTCAGCTGAATGGGTCTAGGAAGTTGTTTGGCCACTTTAGTGAGAATTCAGATTGCTTGCTACCCGGATGGAATCATGATGATCAACAAGAAAACAGTTGCAAAAGCAAGATTTGGGACCCCGGAATCCAGTCTAGAAATCAACACTCTTGGGGCCTTGTCACTTGCTTTAACTTACTTGAAAGCTTTCTGTGCCTAATTTGGGATCCCGGAGGCCATTGGAATTACAAACATTGGTGGAGATTCCTGGATGAGTTCAAGCATAAGCCACCATAACAGGAAGCTCATCAAATGTCCAACTTAAGGACTTTAACTAAAAGTGCTAGGTGGGAGACAACCCACCATGGTATGATCGTTCCTTTTTTATTTTTATTTAGTTTTATTTGTTTTTGAGTTTTATTTTATTTTATTATATTGAACCTGGAGTTTTGCATCACATTCATATTAACACTGCATTCTACATTTTTTTCAGATAAAAAAAAAGCACGCACGCGACGCGGCAGCGTCGCTGACGCGTCCGCGTCACTAGTGCGTTGGGGAGAAAAGAATTGAATAGAGAGTCACGCGAAAGCGTGGCTGGAGGCGCGCTAATGGCAAAAATTGATCCACGTGACCGCATCGCTGACGCGGCCGCGTCAATTGGAAAAATAGCTTCCCACGCGATCGCGTCACCCACGCGACCGCGTGGCTCTGAGAAGTCGACGTAAATGGGTGCATGGAAGAAAGTTGAGCTAGAGTTGGGCTGGACTCGTGCTGGAAGCCCAAGCCCTCCCACACGAACGCGTGCCCTACGCGTTCGCGTCGTTTTCAAAAGATGGCCACCCACGCGACCGCGTCAACCACGCGATCGCGTCACCCAGATTTTTGGCAAAAAGAGTTTCGAACAGAGAGTTGCGCGACCGCGAGGCTGCACTCGCGCCAATCGCACAAAACAAGCCACGCGATCGCGTGACCCACGCGTCCGCGTCTCCTGACCTTCTTGCGCACCACGCGACTGCGTCACTCACGCGTCCGCGTCACAAGCGGCGCACAGAATATCCAGATCAGCCAAATTTCTTATCTTTTCTTCTCTAATCCTTATTTTTCTTATCTTTTCTTATTTCTTTCTTCTTGCTTTCTTATTTTCTCTCACTTCCATTCTATTTTATTTAATTTATTTGCATACTTTCATTCATTGCATATTTTTAAAATTATTATTGGTGTTCAAATGTTCTTATTCAACTGTTACATCTTTTCTGGTATTTTCTTGGTGCTTAGTGACTTGTTTCATTCTTATTGAGTAATATTATTTAAATCAATGCCAATCTTTTATATCTGTATTACTCTTGCATTGACATGAATTTATATTATCTCTCTTTCCCCACTATCTTCTCCATTGTTGCAAATTTTGCACCACTGGTATGCCATGTGCTTATATTATTTTCTCACGTACATGTTGAAGCTTCCATGTAAATGAGACCCTTATCATTTGGCATTAACCCAACCATACTTCATTTATTTTCTTATCTCTATTATTGGGTTACCCTTCTTCCCTTTTTCTTTCAGGATGGCCACCAGGAAGAGAATCGAAAGACGCTTACATGGGGAGACAAGCAAGTCAATCTGCACAATCTATAGCGAAAAGCATCAGTTGAAGCCACCCGTCCACTTGCACATCTCAGCATGCACCGAGGACGGTGCAATCTTTAAGTGTGGGGAGGTCGATACCGATCTCCATGGGTTAGTTATTTCTTGACTCAACACCAAATTTTTTATTTTATCTGTTTGTTTATTGTTGCATTTGCATGTTTGATTGCATATTTGTTTGATTTTTTGCATATTTTACCACTTGGTTGAAGTAATATTTTCTTTTTTCAAGAAACCTTTTAGAGCATTTCACTAATTTGAAAAAATTTATATTAAAACTTGTTTGGAAGTTGTATTTGGAACATGGTTTTTGAGCTAAAGAACACACAACCTGTGAGATTTGAGCTTATTTATATGGTTACACTATTTAACCATAAATTTTTATTCTTGTGTGTTTTCTTCATTATGATTGCAATCTTTACTTTGTTCCATTCTATATGTCCACTATTTAGTGTATTTACATGCTTGCATATTGAGGCCATTATTTGTTATTAGCTCACTTATCCCAAATAAGCCTACCTTTTACAACACCCTTGTTAGCCACTTTGAACTTTTTACCCCTTCTATTTTCATAACCACATTACTAGCCTTAAGCAGAAAAATAAAATAAAAATCCCAAGTTGAATCCTTGGTTAGCTTAAGATAGATATTGTGTATAATTTAAGTGTGGGAAATTTTATGGGAACATGGGATGATATGAAAAAGTAGGGAATTAAATTGAATAAGTTATTTGAAAATTTGGAAAGCATGCTCATGCGAAATCAAAATAATTAAATTACCATGTGCATTGAAAAAAAAAATAACATATATATATATATATATAAGTAATTAAATAAGGGGATACAAAAAAAAAGAAAAAAGAAAGAAAAAAAAGAAAATAAAAGAGAAAAATAAAAGAGAAAAATAATATTATCCCAAATGCAAAATAAAAAGAATCAATGCACATGGGACAAAATTAAAAAATAAGTTTGATACATGAGCATGTAATACAAGTGGGAAAAATTTGGGTAGTTAGGTAAAGTATTTTAAAATTGTATAAAGTATGTATATGTTAGGTGAGATCTTAGACTAGTCAAGGATTCAATTTGTTAGCTCACTTAGCCTTATATATATATATATATATATATATATATATATATATATATATATATATATATATATATATATATATATATATATATATATATATCCTTACCCTTACCTTAGTCCCATTACAACCTTGAAAAGACCTCATGATGTTTGCATTGGTATACTAAATTTTGTTGATTGGTTAGATGAAGAACAAAGTTTTAGAAAGCATGATTAGAGAAGACTAGAGTGAATTACCCTATACACTTGAGAGACTAGAGTGATATACACTACCAGTAAGGGTTCAGTGCTTAATTCTATGTTCCCTGCTTTCATGAGCTATCTTCTTACAAGTTTACTTGTCTCTTATTGTATAATTTGAATTAGTGAAATCTGATTTATGTTTGTCTTGGAGAACTTATTTGCTTTTAACCAAGTATAGAAACATTTTTGTATGTAGTTGCATTCATATAGGTAGGTTGCATTTCATACATTCTATCATTCCTCTTCACCTTTATAGTTTCTCTTGAGCTTAGCATGAGGACATGCTATTGTTTAAGTGTGGGAAGGTTGATAAACCACTATTTTATGGTTTATCTTGTGCTTAATTGAGTGGTTTTTATCAACTCTTTACCCACTTATTCATACTATTTGCATGTTTTACAATTCCTTCCCAGAATTTGTGCTATGATTGGAAACATGCTTCTTTGATCTTATAATTGCTAATATTAATCCTCTCTTATTACCACTAGATGCCTTGATATGTGTGTTAAGTGATTTCAGAGATTACAGGGCAGGAATGGTTTAGAGGATGGAAAGGAAGCATGCAAAAGTGGAAGGAATACAAAAAGTTGAAGAAACTGCAAAGCTGTCATCCTGACCTCTTCGCATTCAAACAGTCATAACTTGAGCTACAGAGGTCCAAACGACGCAGTTCTAGTTGCGTTGGAAAGCTAACGTCCGAAGCTTTGATTTGATATATAATGTGCTATAGTTTCCCTAACGCTAGGTGACGCGATCGCGTGCTCCATGCGGCCGCGTCGCAGTGACAGAATTCCAGCGTGGTTAAATTCGAGACCAGCGAATTCTGGGCTGTTTTCGACCCAGTTTGCGGCTCAAAAAACACAGATTAGAGGCTATAAAGTGGGAGAATACATCCATTCATGAACAGATTTTCATATTCACAATTTTAGAAGTAGATGTAGTTTTTTAGAGAGAGAGGTTCTCTCGTCTCTCTTAGGATTAGGATTTAGGACTTCTCTTAGTTTTAGGAGTGACTCTCAATCCCAGGTTCAATGTTCTTTTTTTTTATTTCTCTAATTTAATTTGTATGTCAGATTTAAGTTCTTTTGTGAATGCAATTCGAGGTATTTTCAGACTTAATTTTGCTTTGCTTTATTTATATGAATGCTTTTAATTTAATTTAGATATTTTCCCTTTTGGTCTTGGTTAAGAAATCAGTAACTCAGGAATTATCTAACTCAATAGCATAATTGATAATTGTTATCCTTGCTAATTGAATTAATCTTCAATAATCCCAATCTTTTCTTAGGAATTAACTAGGATTCAAAGATCTAACTAATTAGTCGCTTGACCTTCCCTTGTTATAGCAAAGGTTAACTAAGTGGAATTAAGATTCAGTTTTCATCATCATTGATAAGGATAACTAGACTGGACTTCCAATTTCTCATACCTTGCCAAAAGTTTATTTTACAGTTATTTATTTATTTTATTTGTCATTTAAATATATCTGTGCTCATTGCCCAAGCTCCAAAACCCCCCAATTTACAAAACTCATAACCAATAATAAGAACATACTTCCCTGCAATTCCTTGAGAAGACGACCCGAGGTTTGAATACTCGGTTATCAATTTCAAAGGGGTTTGTTACTTGTGACAACCAAAATATTTGTATGAAAGGACTTTTGAAGGTTTAGAAACTATACTTACAACGAGGATTTATCCGTAATTTCTAGACCACGCAAAAGTTCTCTCATCACCCTACAAAGGGGTTTATCAATGATCTCAAACACTTTGAGGCTATTGAGGTTTTAATACTTATAATTAACTCTACAAAGAAAACTGAAAGCAAGAAAGAAAATCCCGCGAACACTGCAACACACACGAAACCCTGACACAAAAGGCGTCTACTTTTTGTTCCTCTATTGATACAGAACTTCCCAATTCTGCTTCAAATTCGAGTGATCAATTAATCGATCCTCTATTTTTGTTTTTTTTTTCACCCTCCAGGTTGGAATTGAAATGCAGAGAAAAGCAGCATTGCCGTTGAGGGACGCAAAAAGCGGCAATGCGAACAAGATGAAGGCTCTGTGTAGCAAGGAAGCTTTGGTGAAGCTTCTGCGATGGCATTTTGGTTACCCAAATTTCAGGGGCAAGCAATTGGACGCTATTCAAGCTGTTCTCTCAGGTTCATTTTTGCAAAAATCTCTCCTTTTTTATTTTTTGGTTTCCGTTACTGTTAGGTTGTTGAGAAATCATAGGAAATTGAATTCTGCATTTTTTTATAGGTCTCACTTTTCACTACTGGCATTATATTTTAGGACCAATTATGGAAACATTCAATAGGGTTGAAATAAATTCGATATTGATTTGTTAGTGAATTTTTCAAAGCAAATTCTCAATTCGAATCATGAATCTCGTGAAGTGTTGACAAAATGTTATGCCACTAAATGAATGCTACATTTATCTGGTTTTGTTCATATGCATGGTTGTTCTGTTAGCATGGTTTTGATGATAAGCTTGATAGAGCTTGTATTTTAGTATTTTACTCTCTCTATGATCTTTTGGTTTATTTGCTCTCATTCCCTAGGAATTGGATCTCACTCAGTCTGACAAATAACTTGTATGCATGTTTGTTTTTATGCATTCTGTGCATGACCATGATTGAAGTTAGTTCTTTTCTTCTTTGCTAGTTGCTAGATGCCAGTCTGATTCAGATTCAGATAAAGTTGTGGACACTACCACTAGAGAAGAGACAGAACTGCTTGTTGGTTTGAAAAATGATGGTAACTCAATAAACTTTGATACATGTGATTTTAGCCTGGAACTTTTGACCTTGTTGGCACTATTTTGTATGAGATAGACTAGCATCCTTACCAGAATACCTTCTTTAATGGCACTGTTGAAGTTGCCGAGGCCGGTGGCTTTGTTACATTTTTTTTGTTCAAGCATATATAATATTGAGAAACGAAGCTGATTATGATTTAAATTATAAAATAAAACTCTAAACTTTTTTTCTATCTCTCAAGCCACTTTCATACTCTTTCTGATAATGTTATGAATATTTTCTCAGAAAACAAAGAGGGCTCCAACAGATGCTTAGTCTTTCTAGCAGTTATTATTATTTATACTTTCATTCAATTGATTAAGACCTTAGTCTTTTCTAGCAGTTATTATTATTGGAACTTGGAAGTAGTATCTATGTATGATGATCTTACTACCAATATTTCGGTATGACATTCTAATCTATGTATGATGATGACCTCTTAGCTAACTTAGCTTCTATATTATTATAACTATGCAACAAACATATATTTGAAAATTAATGTGGAGTCTATTTAATTTCGTGAAACAGAATGTTCTACCAGTATCCAAACAACTAGAGTATTTTGAGCATTACAAGATTCACATGAGGAAATTGTTGAGAGAGAAAAGAGCTGAATTCATTATAAGGAATGCATTGTATGTGATAAGTATGAGCACAAATGATTTCCTACAAAACTATTTCTTGGAGGATACTCGCCCAAAGCAATACAGCTTGCCGAAATTTGAGGAATTCTTGCTCTCCCAAATGACTAAGGACATTGAGGTTAGTTAATTCCCTTAACTTAATTAAGCTCAGTTTTTAGTTCCATTTAGAAAATTTGATAGCTTATACAGTAGTGTCCTTGTGCTATAGGAATAGGAAACTATTGTTTGCAACTTTACACAAAGATATTATTGTTTTGCTACATTGGAGTGGTGGACCCACGTTAGTTAGGCCAGGGTCCCTTGAGTGAAAAACATGTTCAATAAATGCTCTACCACTGTGGCAGATTGTTTGAACAATGGTTGAAGTTGGGACTAGATCAACAGATGCTTCAATGGATGAATGGATCGAGGTCTGTATGAATGCCGTATACAACAATATCGGATTCTATGTCTCCTGCAGAATTTTCAATGCATGTTCTAGGAAAATTTATAGCCACTTTTTATTTATTTATAACATTTTCTAGAAGTTACATAAAAAATCAGAAATCAGTGGCTGTGAGTGTTCCTGTAGAACAAATTAAATGTGCTTCAAGAGCATGCAAGCATCTCTCTCTCTCTTGCAGTTCTATTTTAAAGTTGTGTTCTTGTTATCCTCCTTCACTTTTTCTTAATCCAATAAAACATTGCTAGGCTTCTGAAATCTGTCCATGTCCTATTTTTTGACACTAGGGAACTGCATATGCTCAGTCCAATGCAAACAAATCAAAGAAGAATAAGTAGATGAACAAATATTTTCAAGTTTCAGCCACACAACATTCTACCATGGAGTGAAGAATCATGTAACTCAGATTAGATTGGAGAGTTTAAACTTTAAAGAGAGCATGAGGAAATAGTTTTAAAATTTAGGCTGAAAGTCCGGCCCTTATCTGTTGTAGTTTAAAAGAAATTTTGGGGTATCTTTTTTATTGAGACAGTGAGATATTGGATAATGGTGTTGAAAAATAACATCCAATTTTATAGATATCATGTAATGAATATTATGTTTATCTATGTGATTTTTGGCTTTCTTTTTTTCAATTTACAGTGTGTTTGATGGAGTAATTTAGAAAACAAATCTAAAGTATTTATTTTGCAATAGAAAAATTTTAAAAAATTCTATTTTATCTTACTGACGGATTTACAGACGGATTTTCTGTCTGTATTCAGAGTGTGGGATGATTTTCCAAGGTTCAAATTACAGACAAAAAATCTGTCGAAAAATCTGTCTATAATTATAGACGAAAAATCTGTCAGAAAATTTGTCTGTAATTATCGACAGAAAATCTGTCGGAAAATCTGTCTGTAATTACCGACGGAAAATCCGTCAAAAAATTTGTCAAAAAGTTCGACGTTTCAGGAAAATGGATGGAGAATTTACAGAGGAAAAATCCGTCGATAACTGGTAAAAATCTGTCGGTAATTTTTCAACGGAAAAAAATCCGTCGGTAAGTAATTTCCGACGAGGCTTTTACAAAGGGACAAAATCCGTCGGTAATTTCGTCAGTATCCAAAAATCCGTCTGTAACAAAGACTAAATCTATCTGTAAATCTGTTTGTATTAATCCATTTTCTAGTTGTGTTAACAGAGGACGAGTATATCCTCGCCTATACAAGTTATCATTAAACAATGTAAAGAATGAAGCTTGTCTCCTGAATTTCTTCAAATTACTAATTTTAGGGGAAATATTTCCAGTTTTTAGATGTTGGATATAAGGCCATCACCAATCATCCTCATTAGAAATGTGGCAAATATTAATGAAATGAATGCTTGGTGTAATCATAGTGGATTGTAAGAGAGTAGCCGTGTGTGATTGTGTACTGGCGAGTTTTGACAAAATGTCAACTCGGTAATTTCGTTCCCTTGGAATATGATGAATTTCAATTTTTGAAAAATGAGATATGAGTGAGTTGACAATATCTAGGTATTTTGTTAGGAGAGAATCTTTGACTTGAAAAGATTGATTTACCTATTGCACTACTTATAAGGAGTCACAATGTACCTTTATTTCAGCAATGCTTAACTCAATGGCTAACCTTAGGCCTGCATTAGTGCTTCATATTCGGCCTGATTATTGTTAGCCTTGAAAGAGAAGTGTAAGGAGTGTTCTAAAATAATTTCATTACCATCTTCGAGAAGAATCCCCGCCCTTAACCCTTGAGAGTTAGAGGCACCGTTGACGTAAAATGTCCATTCTGCTCGCATATCATCGGAGGTAGGAGCAGTAAACTCGGCAACAAAGTCAGCAAGGTATTCTTATTTGATTGATCTTCGGGCTTGATATCTGATATCAAATTGGGATAGTTTGATAGACCATTTTATTAATCGTCCAGCTAACTCTGGTTTTGTCAGGAGTTGTCATAGCGGTTGTTCAATTCGAACATTGATGATATGACTCAGGAAATAAGGTCGGAGACACCTAGTGGAGAAGACCAAGGCAAGGGCGAGCTTTTCTATCTTCGGATAGTGAAGCTCGGAATTTTGGAGAGATTTGCCAATGAAGTAAATAGGCCTTTGCATCTTGTCCCTCTCTATAACAAGAACAGAACTAATTGCCCAGTCAGTAATGGATAGATAAAGATAAAGCTCTTCTCCAAGTTCAGTCTTTTACAAAATGGGAGGTTTTGAAAGAATGTTTTTTAAATTTTAAAAAGCAGTATCACATTAATCATCCCATCTGAATTTGTTTTTCTTTTTGAGTGATTGAAAAAAGTAGAAAGATTTGGAAGCTAAACAAGGTAAAAATCTTGATAAAGCAGCGAGTCTCCCTGTTAATCGTTGGACCTTTTTAACTGTCTGAGGACTTTGCATATCCAAAATAGCTTAGCATTTTTCAAGGTTTCTTGTCAGCAAAGAGCCGAGAAATTTACATCCTTGGACACCAAAGGCAAATTTGTCACAGTTTAATCTTATGTTATATTTTAGGATTTGTGCAAAAATCTCCAAAAGGTCATCCATGTGAGATTTCCTGACTTTGAATTTTGCAACCATGTCATCGACGTAGACTTCGATGCTTCAACCAATTTTCTTGGCAAACATTTTGTCCATGAGTCTCTAATAAGTAGCCTTTGCATTCTTAAGGGTAAAAGACATAACTTTATAGCAAAAATTACCGTATTCAGTTATGAAAGCTGTTTTATCTTGGTTTGATAGGTGCGTGAGGATCTGGTTATAACCAGAATATGCATCCATAAAACTTAAAGTTCAATGGATGGAAGGATATGCATATTTAGGAAATGCTTTATTTAAAATCAGTGAAGTCAACGCACATGCGCCAATTACTATTATGTTTCTTTACGATGACAACATTAGCTAACCATGTTGTGAACCTGATTTTGCGAATGAAATTGGCATCAATGAACATTTGGGTCTCTAATAAGCGGATAATTTATACGCTTTTTGGCATTGTTTTTAGTATGTTTTTAGTATATTTTAATTAGTTTTTATTATATTTTTATTAGTTTTTATTTAAAAATCACTCTTCTGGACTTTACTATGAGTTTGTGTGTTTTTCTGTGATTTCAGGTATTTTCTGGCTGAAATTGTGGGACCTGAGTAAAAATCTGATTCAGAGGCTGAAAAAGGACTGCAGATGCTATTGGATTCTGACCTCCCTGCACTCAAAATGAATTTTCTGGAGCTACAGAAGACCAATTGGCGCGCTCTCAATTACGTCGGAAAGTAGACATCTTGGGCTTTCCAGCAATATATAATAGTTCATACTTTGCCCGAGATTTGATGGCCCAAACAGGCATTCTAAGTCAGCTCAAGAATTCTGGCGTTTAACTCCAAAACTGGCACAAAAGTTGGAGTTAAACGCCCAAACTGGCACAAAAGCTGGCGTTTAACTCCAAGAAAAGTCTCTACACGAAAATGCTTTAATGCTCAGCCCAAGCACACACCAAGTGGGTCCGGAAGAAGATTTCTGCATTAATTACTGATTTCTGTAAACCCTAGGCTACTAGTTCTCTATAAATAGGACCTTTTGCTATTGTATTTAGAGACACTTGATATACTTTTGATCTTTGAGAGTCTTATGCACGTTTGGAGGCTGGCCTCACGGCCATGCCTAGACCTTGTTCTTATCTATTTTCAACGGTGGAGTATCTACACACCATAGATTAAGGTGTGGAGCTCTGCTGTTCCTCATGACTTAATGCAATTACTACTGTTTTTCTATTCAATTCATGCCTACTTCTTCTCTAAGATATCACTTATTCTTCAACTTGATGAATGTGATGATTCGTGACACTCGTCATCATTCTCACCTATGAACGTGTGCCTGACAACCACCTCCGTTCTACCTTCGATTGAGTGTGAATCTCTTGGGTTTCTAATCTAAGATTAGAACCTTCATGGTATAGGCTAGAATTAATGGCAGCCATTCCTGAGATCCGGAAAGTCTAAAACTTGTCTGTGGTATTCCGAGTAGGATCTGGGAAGGGATGACTGTGACGAGCTTCAAACTCGCGATTGTGGGGCGTGTGACAGACGCAAAAGGATCAATGGATCCTATTCCGACATGATCGAGAACCGACAGCTGATTAGTCGATGTTGTGACAGAGCATCAGGACCATTTTCACTGAGAGGACGGGATGTAGCCATTGACAACGGTGATGCCCAACATAAAGCTTGCCATGGAAAGGAGTATGAATGATTGGAAGAAGGCAATAGGAAAGCAGAGGTTCAAGGGGAACAAAGCATCTTCATACGCTTATCTGAAATCCACCAATGAATTACATAAGTATCTCTATCTTTATTTTATGTTTTATTCATCTTTTAATTATCAATCCTCCATCACCATTTGAATCTTCCTGACTGAGATTTACAAGATGACCATAACTTGCTTCAAGCCGACAATCTCCGTGGGATCGACCCTTAGTCACGTAAGGTTTATTACTTGGACGACCCAGTGCACTTGCTGGTTAGTTGTGCGGAATTGTGACAAAGTGTGATTCACGTTTGAGAGCTCCAAGTCTTTGGCGCCATTATTGATGATCACAATTTCGTGCACCAAGTTTTTGGCGCCGTTGCCGGGGATTGTTCGAGTTTGGACAACTGATGGTTCATCTTGTTGCTTAGATTAGGTATCTTTTCTTCAGAATTTTTAAGAATGAATTCTAGAGTTTCAAGGTGATGTTCCCACCATCACAAAAGCTGATTGATTCTCATCAATTTAGCTATTGAATGTAATATCCTGCTGAAGCTTGGCCAAACATGTCTAATCTTTTTAGACTGAAGCTTTAGACTAACATTGCATGATTCCTGGAATTCTCATTAAAAGTTTTGATTCTCTTTATTTTCTTTTCTATATAATTTTCGAAAAAAATACAAAAAATTATAAAACCATAAAATCAAAAATATTTTTATGTTTCTTGTTTGAGTCTAGTATCAACTTTTAAGTTTGGTGTCAATTGCATGTCTTTATTCTTGCATTTTTCGAATACATGCATTATGTTCTTCGTTAATCTTCAAGTTGTTCTTGATGATTTCATTGCTCTGATCTTTAAATTCTCTTGTTTTGTGTGTTTTGTTGTTTTTCATATGCATTTTTACATTGTTATAGTCCTTAGTATACAAACATTTAAGTTTGGTGTCTTGCATGCATTGTTTATTTGATCTTAGTTGCATTTTTATTGTTTCTCATCATCAAAAATTCAAAAATATTTTTCAAAACTATGTCTTTTCGAGTCAATAATACAGAGAATTGAAGATTCAGAACATTCAACAGAGGAATCAAACAGAAAAAGCTGGGCGTTCAAAACGCCCAGTGAAGAAGGAAAACTGGCGTTTAAACGCCAGCCAGGGTACTTGGCTGGGCGTTTAACGCCCAAAAAGGTAGAGATTTGGGCGTTAAATGCCAGAATGGGCACCATTCTGGGCGTTTAACGCCAGGATCACACTAGAGGGAAGATTTTGTTTTTAATTCACATTTTTTTCAAGTTTTCATAATTTTTCAAAATCAAATCTTTTTCAAATCATATCTTTTCAATCATATCTCTTTCAAAATCAATTTCTTTCCATTTTTTTTATTTTCGAAAATCCATGTTATAATTCAAGATTTACTTCAAAAATTTTCAAGTTGTTACTTGCCTATTAAGAAAGGATCAAATTTTAAATTTTAGAATCATATCTTTTAATTTCTTGTTAGTCAAGTAATCAACTTTAGTTTTAAAACTTTCTCTTTTTAATTTGATTTTCAATCATATTTACTCAATCATATCTTTTCAATCACACCCTTTTTCAAAATTAATTTTTTCAATCATATCTTTTTCTAATTTCAAAATCTTTTTCAAAAAATCACTTGATTTCTTTCCCAATCTTAGTTTTCGAAAATCTCAATCAAATTTTCAAATTTCTTCAAAATCTTTTACTTTATTTTTGAAAATTCTTCCCCTCTTCTCACATCCTTCTATTTAAGGGACTAAGACTCCTCATCAAGGTGCAATTCGAACTCTGTCCCTCTTGAAAAGTTCGAATTCCCTCTTCTCCACCTCCTCCTTCTATTCTTCTTTTCCTCTGACACCTCAAGGAATCTCTATACTGTGACATAGAGGATTCCCCACTTTCTTGTTCTCTTCTCCTTCATATGAGCAGGAACAAAGATAAAGGCATACTTGTTCAAGCTGATCCTGAACCTGAAAGGACCTTGAAGAGAAAGCTAAGAGAAGCTAAAGAACAATTCTCTTTAGAGGGCCTAACAGAACTCTTCAAAGAAGAAGAAACCATGGCAGCCGAAAATAACAACAATGCCAACAATGCAAGGAAGGTGCTTGGTGACTTTACTGCACCTACTCCTGATTTCTATGGGAGAAGCATCTCTATCCCTGCCATTGGAGCAAACAACTTTGAGTTTAAGCCTCAATTAGTTTCTCTAATACAATAGAATTGCAAGTTTCATGGACTTTCATTGGAAGATCCTCATCAGTTCTTAGCTGAATTCTTGCAAATCTGTGACACTGTCAAGACAAATGGGTTTGACCCTGAAGTCTACAGACTTATGCTCTTTCCTTTCTCTGTAAGAGACAGAGCTAGAACATGGTTGGATTCACAACCTAAGGAAAGCCTGAACTCTTGGGAAAAGCTAGTCAATGCCTTCTTGGCAAAGTTCTTTCCACCTAAAAAATTGAGTAAGCTTAGAGTGGAAGTCCAAACCTTTAGACAGAAGGATGGTGAGTCCCACTATGAAGCTTGGGAGAGATACAAGCAATTGATCAGAAGGTGCCCTTCTGACATGCTTTCAGAATGGAGCATCATAGGAATCTTCTATGATGGCCTGTCTGAACTATCCAAGATGTCATTGGATAGCTCTGCTGGAGGATCTCTTCATCTGAGGAAAACACCTGCAGAAGCTCAAGAACTCATTGAAATGGTTGCAAATAACCAATTCATGTACACCTCTGAAAGGAATCCTGTGAATAATGGGTCAACTCAGAAGAAAAGAGTTCTTGAGATTGATACTCTGAATGCCATATTGGCTCAGAATAAAATATTGACTCAGCAAGTCAATATGATTTCTCAGAGTCTGTCTGAAATGCAAGCAGCAACAGGCAGTACTAAGGAAGCTTCCTCTGAAGAAGAAGCTTATGATCCTGAGAACCCAGCAATGGAAGAGGTGAATTACATGGGAGAACCCTATGGAAACACCTATAATCCTTCATGGAGAAATCATCCAAATTTCTCATGGAAGGATTAACAGAGACCTCAACAAGGTTTCAACAACAACAATGGTGGAAGAAACAGGTTTAGCAATAGCAAGCCTTTTCCATCATCTTCTCAGCAACAGACAGAGCATCCTTAGCAGGACTCCCCTGACTTAGCAACCATTGTCTCTGATCTAATCAAAACCACTCAAAGTTTCATGACTGAAACAAGGTCCTCCATTAGAAATTTAGAGGCACAATTGGGTCAGCTGAGTAAGAAAATTACTGAACTCCCTCGTAGCACTCTCCCTAGCAATACAGAAGAGAATCCAAAAAGAGAGTGCAAGGCCATAACCACATCTCACATGGCCGAACATGGAGAGGAGGAAGAGGCAGTAATTCCCACTGAGGAAGACCTCAATGTACACCCACTGACCTCCATGGAGTTCCCTAATGAGGAACCATGGGAATCTGAGGCTCATTTTGAGACCATAAAGATTCCATTGAATTTACTCTTGCCATTCATGAGCTCTGATGAGTATTCTTCCTCTGAAGAGGATGAAGATGTTACTGAGGAGCAAGTTGCTAAGTACCTTAGAGCAATCATGAAGCTAAATGCCAGGTTGTTTGGTAATGAGACTTGGGAGGATTAACCTCCATTGCTCATTAAAGAAGTGGATGACTTGACTAAGCAGAGATTACTGATGGGATATTTTCGTAGAGAAACGAATTTCTCCAAAACACCCAAAACTAACCGGCAAGTGCACCGGGTTGTATCAAGTAATAAAACTCACGGGAGTGAGGTCGATCCCACAGGGATTGATGGATCAAGCAACTTTAGTGGGTGATTAGTTTAGTCAAGCTAACATTTGTGTGATAATTGATGCAGCAGAAAGTAAATGACAAGGAAAATTAAAGTGCAGAAAGTAAATTGGACAGTAACTTAAAGAACAAGAAAGTAAAATAGCTGAAACTTAAATTGCAAGAAAAGTAAATTTGCATGAAAAGTAAAGGGGACTGGGTGCAGGGAAATTAAATGAAAGCAGTAAATCAAAGCTTAGAACAATTGCAAGGAAATTAAAATTGCATGAAAAGTAAATTCAGATCACAGTGGCTCAAATGTAAAATGCAGAGGAACACACGTGCAGGAAAGTAAATGAGATTTGCAGCAGGCTTAATGTAAATTGAATTGAGGAACCGAACAGAAAATGAAATGCAGTTCAATTGTGAAATTTAAAAAGACAAGTAAAGATCTCAGGAAATCAATGAGACTAGAAAACAAGTCTAGATCTCAATTCCTTCCTTGATCCAACAGTAAACAATTTGCAGAAGAAATAGAGATGAAAGCAGTAAAGAGAGTTTTAATTCAAATTGCAATTCACTGAAAGTTTGCAGAAGAGGAAAACAGAGAGAATTCTCAAGTTGAGATTGAAACAGAATTTCTTCAATTCTCAACCCAAGATTCAAAACAAAAAGAAAAACTAAAGAGAGAGAGTTCTATATTCCTAATGCTCCCTAGTAGAGCTCGCCTCCTCCTAACAAATATGAAAATGATGCCTTATATAGGCTTTACAAAATGAAAATGAAAATGAAATTAAAAACAAATTACAATTAAATGAAATTCCTATTTTATCTATCTCTTGTGCCTTTGAGTGATGACAATTGGGCCCTTGCTCTTGATGGAATTGAGTTGATAGAGGCCTTGGTTGATTGCTCTTGGAGTTTGGAGAAGAACCGAATTGAACCGGGTTTGGAATCATGAAAGCTTGAGTAAAAGTTGGAGTAAAAGTTAGGGGCTAACTTTTGCTCCAACTTTTCACATCAGCACCCTTGTTTTGCTGATACCAACGTTGGGGCAAAAGTTAGGGGTCTAACTTTTGCTCCAACGTTGGCCTTCCCTTGGTTATTCATGGCGCCAACGTTAGCCAAAAAGTTAGGGGCTAACGTTGGCGCAAACTTTTGCTAGTCCAGGGAGTATTTTTCATGCCAAAAGTTAGCCAAAAAGTTAGGGGTCTAACTTTTGTTCCAACTTTTGCCCAAAAGTTAGCCAAAAAGTTAGGGGTCTAACTTTTGCTCCAGCTTTTACTTCCTGGTTCATAATTAATCCAAAAGTTTGAGCTAAAGTTTGAGGCAAACTTTTGCTCAAACTTTTTGTTCTCTCTTCCTCCTAGCCCTTCCTTCTTGCATCAACCTTTCTCCAAGCTTTCTTCACCTATCATTAATCAACCAAACACATCAAAGCTATGCTCAAAATCATGAGATATTCATTCTTTCATAATATGTGACAATTATAGCACAAAACCTCATGAAATAGCATGAATTCATACATGGTTGATTAAATCAAAGGAAACATGAAAATCTACCCAATTGGCTTGCTTATGGCTCAAGAAAGTGCATAAAACCTATTGAAAACAAATGAAAAAGCATAGAAAAACATGACATGGTGACATGTCATCAATTACCTCTGAAGAGACAAGACCCTGGAAAATACTCAATCCTTTGTACCATAGGCACCATGACCTTTGAGAAGGCTCTGTGTGACCTAGGGTCAAGCATAAACCTTATGCCTCTCTCTGTAATGGAGAAGCTAGGGATCATTGAGGTACAAGCTGCAAGAATCTCACTAGAGATGGCAGACAATTCAAAGAAACAGGCTTATGGACTTGTAGAGGATGTCTTGGTAAAGGTTGAAGACCATTACATCCCTGTTGATTTCATAATCATAGAAACTGGGAAGTGTATAGATGAATCCATCATCCTTGGCAGACCCTTTCTAGCCACAGCAAAGGCTGTGATTGATGTTGACAGAGGAGAATTGATCATTCAAGTGAATGAAGACTCTCTTGTGTTTAAAGCTCAAGGATATCCCTCTGACACCATGGAGAGGAAACATGAAGAGCTTCTCTCAATACAGAGTCAAACAGAGCCCCCACAGTCAAACTCTAAGTTTGGTGTTGTGAGGTTCCAACAATGCTCTGAACATCTGTGAGGCTCCATGAGAGCCCACTGTCAAGCTATTGACATTAAAGAAGCGCTTGTTGGGAGGCAACCCAATTGTTACTTATCTATATTAAATTTCTATTTTCTATTGTTATTTTATGTTTTCTGTAGGTTGATGATCATGTGAAGTCACAAAAACAATTGAAAAAGCAAAAACAAAGTGAAAAACAGAATAAAAAACAGAACACCTTGGAGGAGACAGTTACTGGCGTTTAAACGCCAGTAAAGGTAGCAGAATGGGCGTTTAACGCCCAGTCTGGCACCATTCTGGGCGTTTAACGCCAGAAATGGGCACCAGACTGGCGTTTAACGCCAGGAATGGGCAAGAAGCTGGTGTTAAATGCCAGAAATAGGCAGCAGCCTGGCGTTTAACGCCAGGATTGGCAGAAAGGGGCGTTTTGCACGCCACTTGGTGCAGGGATGAGATATCCTTGACACCTCAGGATCTATGGACCCCACAGGATCCCCACCTATCCCACCATTCTCTTCACCACTCACATCCATCCTTCATAAAACTCCACCTACCTCACCATTCAAATTCAAACCACTTTAACTCCCAAAACCCATCCTCTATAGCCGAACCATACACACCCCTCTCACCCCTATATAAACCCATCTTCACTCCTTCATTTTCACACAACCTAACCAACACTTCTCCCCCTTGGCCGAATCACAAAGCCCACTTCATCTCCTCTATTTCTTCTTCTTCTACTATCTTCTTTCTTCTTTTGCTCGAGGACGAGCAACCTTCTAAGTTTGGTGTGGTAAAAGCTAAAGCTTTTTGTTTTTCCATAACCATTTATGGCACCAAAGGCCGGAGAAACCTCTAGAAAGAGGAAAGGGAAGGCAAAAGCTTCTACCTCCAAGTCATGGGAGATGGAGAGATTCCTCTCAAGGGTGCATCAAGACCACTTCTATGAAGTTGTGGCCAAGAAGAAAGTGATCCCCGAGGTCCCTTTCAAACTCAAAAAGAATGAGTATCCGGAGATCCGACATGAGATCCGAAGAAGAGGTTGGGAAGTTCTCACCAACCCCATTCAACAAGTCGGAATCTTAATGGTTCAAGAGTTCTATGCCAATGCATGGATCACCAAGACCATGATCAAAGTGTGAACCCGGACCCTAAGAATTGGCTTACAATGGTTCGAGGGAAATACTTAGATTTTAGTCCGGAAAATGTAAGGTTTGCATTTAACTTGCCCATGATGCAAGGAGATGCACACCCATACACTAGAAGGGTCAACTTTGATCAAAGGTTGGACCAAGTCCTCATGGACATATGTGAAGAGGGCGCTCAATGGAAGAGTGATTCAAGAGGAAAGCCGGTTCAACTAAGAAGGCATGACCTCAAGCCCGTGGCTAGGAGATGGTTGGAGTTCATCCAACGCTCAATCATTCCCACTAGCAACCGGTCCGAAGATACTATAGACCGTGCTATCATGATACATAGCATCATGATTGGAGAGGAAGTGAAAGTTCATGAGGTTATATCCCAAGAACTCTACAAGGTGGCGGACAAGTCCTCTCCTTTGGCAAGGTTATCCTTCCCTCATCTCATTTGTCACCTTTGCAATTCGGTTGGAATTGACATAGAGGGAGACATTCTCATTGATGAGGACAAACCCATCACTAAGAAAAGGATGGAGAAAACAAGAGAACCTCATTAAGAGCATGAGGAAATTCCTCATCATAAAATCCCTGAGATGCCTCAAGGGATGCATCTTCCTCCACAAAACTATTGGGAGCAAATCAACACCTCCCTAGGAAAATTAAGTTCCAACATGGGACAACTAAGGGTGGAGCACCAAGAGCATTCCATCCTCCTCCATGAAATTAGAGAAGATCAAAGAATCATGAGAGAGGAGCAACAAAGGCAAGGAAGAGACATTGAGGAGCTCAAGCACTCCATAAGATCTTCAAGAGGAAGAACAAGCCGCCATCACTAAGGTGGACCCGTTCTTTAATTTTCTTGTTCTTTATTTTTCTGTTTTTTTTTTTTCGAAAAATGTGCTTTATGTTTATGTTTGTGTCTTTATTACATGATCATTAGTGTCTAAGTGTCTATGCCTTAAAGCTATGAAAATGAATCCATCACCTTTCTTAAATGAAAAATGTTTTCAATTGAAAAAGAAAAAGAAGTGCATGAATTTCAAATTTTAAAACAGTTTAATTATTTTGATGTGGTGGCAATACTATTGTGTTTCTGAATGAATGCTTGAATAGTGCATCTTTTTGAATTTGATTATTTATGAATGTTAAAGTTGTTGGCTCTTGAAAGAATGAAAGGAAAAGGAGAAATGTTATCTGATGATCTGAAAAATCATAAAATTGATTTGCAGTGAAAAGCTTGCGAAAAAAAAAAAGCAAGCAGAAAAAGCCAATACCCCTTTAAACCAAAAGGCAAGGGTGATAAAAAGGATCCAAGGCTTTGAGCATCAATGGATAGGAGGGCCCACAGGAATAAAATCCTGGCCTAAGCGGCTAAACCAAGCTGTCCCTAACCATGTGCTTGTGGCGTGAAGGTGTCAAGTGAAAACTTGAGACTGAGCGGTTAAAGTCGAGGTCCAAAGCAAAAAGAAGAGTGTGCTTAAGAACCCTGGACACCTCTAATTGGGGACTCTAGCAAAGCTGAGTCACAATCTGAAAAGGTTCACCGAGTTATGTGTCTGTGGCATTTATGTATCCGGTGGTAATACTGGAAAACAAAGTGCTTAGGGCCACGGCCAAGACTCATAAAGTAGCTGTGTTCAAGAATCAACATACTTAACTAGGAGAATCAATAACACTATCTGGATTCTGAGTTCCTATAGATGCCAATCATTATGAACTTCAAGGGATAAAGTGAGATGCCAAAACTGTTCAGAAGCAAAAAGCTAAAAGCCTCGCTCATCTAATTAATACTGATCTTCATAGATGTTTTTGGAATTCATTGTATGTTCTCTTCTTTTTATCCTATTTGATTTTTCAGTTGCTTGGGAACAAGCAACAATTTAAGTTTGGTGTTGTGATGAGCGGATAATTTATACGCTTTTTGGCATTGTTTTTAGTATATTTTTAGTATATTTTAATTAGTTTTTATTATATTTTTATTAGTTTTTATTTAAAAATCACTCTTCTAGACTTTACTATGAGTTTGTGTGTTTTTCTGTGATTTCAGGTATTTTCTGGCTGAAATTGAGGGACCTGAGCAAAAATCTAATTCAGAGGCTGAAAAATGACTGCAGATGCTGTTGGATTCTGACCTCCCTGCACTTAAAGTGGATTTTCTGGAGCTATAGAAGCCCAATTAGCGCGCTCTCAATTGCGTTGGAAAGTAGACATCCTGGGCTTTCCAGCAATATATAATAGTCTATACTTTGCCCGAGATTTGATGGACCAAACAGGCGTTCCAATTCAGCTCAAGAATTCTGGCGTTTAACTCCAAAACTGGCACAAAAGTTGGAGTTAAACGCCCAAACTGGCACAAAAGCTGGCGTTTAACTCCAAGAAAAGTCTCTACATGAAAATGCTTCAATGCTCAGCCCAAGCACACACCAAGTGGGTCCGAAAGAAGATTTCTGCATTAATTACTGATTTTTGTAAACCCTAGGCTACTAGTTCTCTATAAATAGGACCTTTTGCTATTGTATTTAGAGACACTTGATATACTTTTGATCTTTGAGAGTCTTATGCACGTTTGGAGGCTGGCCTCACGGCCATGCCTAGACTTTGTTCTTATGTATTTTCAATGGTGGAGTTTCTACACACCATAGATTAAGGTGTGGAGCTCTGCTGTTCCTCATGAATTAATGCAATTACTACTGTTTTTCTATTTAATTCACGCCTACTTCTTCTCTAAGATATCACTTGTTCTTCAACTTGATGAATGTGATGATCCGTGACACTTGTCATCATTCTCACCTATGAACGTGTGCCTGACAACCACCTCCGTTCTACCTTCGATTGAGTGTGAATCTCTTGGGTTTCTAATCTAAGATTGGAACCTTCGTGGTATAGGCTAGAATTAATGACAGCCATTCCAGAGATCCGGAAAGTCTAAACCTTGTCTGTGGTATTCCGAGTAGGATCTGGGAAGGGATGACTGTGACGAGCTTCAAACTCGTGATTATGGGGCATGTGATAGACGCAAAAGGATCAATGGATCCTATTCCGACATGATCGAGAACCGACAGCTGATTAGCTGATGTTGTGACAGAGCATCAGGACCATTTTCACTGAGAGGACAGGATGTAGCCATTGACAACGGTGATGTCCAACATAAAGCTTGCCATGGAAAGGAGTATGAATGATTGGAAGAAGGCAATAGGAAAGCAGAGGTTCAAGGGGAACAAAGCATCTTTATACGCTTATCTGAAATCCACCAATAAATTACATAAGTATCTCTATCTTTATTTTATATTTTATTCATCTTTTAATTATCAATCCTCCATCACCATTTGAATCTGCCTGACTGAGATTTACAAGATGACCATAGCTTGCTTCAAGCCGACAATCTCCGTGGGATCGACCCTTACTCACGTAAGGTTTATTACTTGGACGACCCAGTACAGTTGCTGGTTAGTTGTGCGGAATTGTGACAAAGTGTGATTCACGTTTGAGAGCTCCAATTCTTTGGCGTCATTGTTGATGATCACAATTTCGTGCACCAGTCTCATCTAAGGATGCTTCTTTCTTTTTCAAGCCAAGGTTACCCTTTTTCTGCACTATAGGTCAGATTGAGGAGTTAATTGCCAGCTTGTGAGATATTACAGAAGGATCAATGTTGGGCATGTCAGCGGGAGTCCAAGAGAATATGTCAGCATTTTGTTGAAGGAATTTGGGAAGTTTTTCTTTCTCTTCTTCTTGCATGGATGATCCTCGATGAGTCCATATTTGACGATAAATTTTGGATTGAATTGAGTGGATTTCATCATATAAACCCACATTTATTCACTTAAATAGCATACTTTTGTGTTTTCTCTCTAAATTATGTCTAATTGTGAAAACATACTATTTTGCACTTAATTTAATTAATTTTATTACATTTTTATTTCATTTGATGCCTTGATGTTTTTGACGAGTGATTTCAGGTGTAATAGGTTAGAATGGCTTGATAAGAGTGGAAGAGAAGCATGCAATTGGGAGAAAACAAAGGAGAATCACTCAGTCAAGTGTGCGTACGCACAATCATCTGTGTGTACGCACAAGTGACGAAATCAGCAAGTGTGCGTACGCATATATCTATGCGTACGCACAAGTCCCAGTGCATGACTTCATTAAAAAGTCACGTGGCTCACAATTTTGAGGGCTTTCTGGCTCATTTCTGATTGGTTTGAAGCATATATGGAAAGGCTAGCAAGGGGAGATGGGACACAACACACTTAGACATATTTTTAGATAGTTTTTAGGTAGTTTTAGTTTAGGTTTTCTCTCAACTTTCTTAGGCTTCAGTTAGGATTTATACTACAAGTTTGCATTTTCTAATTTTGATCTTGGATTCTAGCTTATTTCCATTGTAAGTATTTTTTAATTTTCTCTTTTATTACACTACTTGTTCTACACTTTCTTATATTTTAATTCACTTTACCAATACATATATAGTTTTGAAATTTTGAGTTCTAGTTAATGAATTTGATATTTAGGGGTTATTATATATTTGTTTGGTTGCCATTATTGATTTTGTTCATTGGTTGTTCATAGTTCCAAGTATTTTTACAATTTTTTCATGTTTTGAGAATATGCCTACCATATGTTTGATGAAATGTCAATTTTGATTATAGAGTAAATTTTCACTCCTTGACTTGGAGAAATGAGTATATGGAATACTAGAATCATAATGTCCAACATTTAGTGATAATTCTTGGGTTGTTAGTTGGCCTTGTTTTCACTAACGCTAGCTTTTTACTAAGTTAATTAGTAAGTTAGCTAGGATTTGTGGATTAAGAACAATTATACTCACTTGACTTACTCTTCGATGTTAAGGGTTGACTAGGTGAGATTAATCCATTATAATTAGCATAGTTGTGGTTATGACAAGGAAGGAATTCCCTAACTCATCCCAAGCCAAGGTTTCATTTATGTTTTCAACCGCAATTCCATGAGCTTTACTTGTTCTTACTACATTGATAGTTCTTTAACTCCTTTATTAGTTTCTTAATTGTAATTTTGATTGTTCTTTTATTCCTTTAATTGTTTATTTCATTATTGAAACCCCCGATTTCGCAACGAAACTTGTGCACTTGTGGTCAGTAGTTCCTTGGGAAGACGACCTGGGACTTCAAACTCTCGGTTAATATTTGTGTTTTGATTGTGACACCTGATAAACCACTATTTTATGGTTTATCTTGTACTCAATTGAGTGGTCTTTATCAATTCTTTACTCCCTTATTCATACAATTCGCATGTTTTATGTTTTCCTTCCTAAATTCTGTGCTACGATTGAAAACATGTTTCTTTGGTCTTATTTTGCTATGTTTAATCCTCTCTTATTACCATTCGATGCCGTGATATGTGCGTTAAGGGATTACAGGGATTACAGGGCAGGAATGGCTTGGAGAACGGAAAGGAAGCATGCAAAAGTGGAAGGAATGCAAGAAATTAAAGGAATTGCTGAGCTGTCCAGTCTGACCTTCTGGTACTAAATCGACCATAACTTGAGCTAAAGAGGTCCAAATGACGTGGTTCTAGTTGTGTTAGAAAGCTAACGTCCGGGGCTTCGTAACGATATATAATTTGCCATAGGTACCCCAAAGTCAGATAACGCGAACACGTGAATCACGCGGATGCGTGACCTGGCAAAAATCCAATCCGCGCGAATGCGTAGACGATGCTTCCGCGTGACTTTGCAGTGACCTGTACGTACCAGAAATCGCTGGGGGTGATTTCTGGGCTATTTTTGACCCAGTTTTCGGCCCAGAAAACACATATTAGAGGCTATAAAGTGGGAGAATGAATCCATTCATTCAGAGAACAATTAACACAACCTCATAATTCACAATTTTAGGTTTTTAGATGTAGCTTTTAGAGAGAGAGGCTCTTTCCTCTCTCTTAGGATTTAGGATTAAGATTAGGATTTAGGATTTCTCTTATTTTATGGTTATTTTCTTCATACCAGGTTCAATGTTCTTTTACTTTTTATGTTCTCTTCTACTTTTATTTACTCTAATACTTCTACTTGTATTTGACTTATGTTGCCCAATTGGCTTATGAACTCTTCATGTTAAGATTTGAATATTCTATTTAATGCAATTTGAGGTATTTCAGATTAATGATTGTTTTATTCAATTTATGATGCTTTCAATTTAATTTAGATTTATTTTTCCCTTTTGGTTTTGGTTAAGTAATTGGTAACACTTGAGTTGTCAAACTCAGCAGTTGATTGAGATTTGGGAATTGCTGATTAATTTGGATCCCTCTAAAGCTAGTCTTTCCATAGGAGTTGACTAGGACTTGAGGAATCATGTTAATTAGTCCACTTGAATTTCCTTTATTTAGTAAGGGTTAACTAAGTGGGAGCAAAATCCAATTCTCATCACACCTGATAAGGATAACTAGGATAGGATTTCCAGTTCTCATACCTTGCTAAGAGATTTTCTAATTATTAATTTATTTTTCTTGTCATTTAAATTACTTGTTCCTTATTTTTCTTGTCATTTTAAATTACTTGGACTATGCTATCAACGAAGTGATCCTTTTATTGAGAAATTCTAGACCGGCACAGATCTCACTCATCAATCCTACAAAAGTAAACTTGTTTGGATCGTTAGTTAAAGTGACTTTTTGTAACTCCTTCATTGGAGTAGGATGATTTTGAAACTCGGCGCATGGGTGATGAGCGGATATTTTATACGCTTTTTGGGGATAATTTCATATAGTTTTGAGTATGTTTTAGTTAGTTTTTAGTTTATTTCCAGTAGTTTTTAGGAAAAATTCATGTTTCTGGACTTTACTATGAGTTGTGTGTTTTTCTGTAATTTCAGGTATTTTTCTGGCTGAAATTGAAGGAGCTGAGCAAAAATCTGATTCAGGCTGAAAAAGGACTGCTGATGCTGTTGGATTCTGACCTCCCTGCACTCAAAGTAAATTTTCTGGAGCTACAGAACTCGAAATGGCTTGCATCCAATTGCTTTGGAAAGTAGACATCCAGGGCTTTCCAGAAATATATAATAGTCCATACTTTGCACAAGAATTGACGACGTAAACTGGCGTTCAACGCCAGCCTTCTGCCCAAATCTGGCGTCCAGCGCTAGAAAAGGGTCAAAAACTGGAGTTGAACGCCCAAACTGGCACAAAAACTGGCGTTCAACTCCACAAATGGCCTCTGCACGTGAATTGCTTAAAGTCTCAGCCCCAGCACACACCAAGTGGGCCCCAGCACACCAAGTGGGCCCCAGAAGTGGATCTCTGCATCATCCATCATAGTCCACTCATATTTTGTAACCCTAGGCTACTGGTTTAGTATTTAAACAACTTTTAGAGACTTATTTTGTATCTCATGACATTTCAGATCTAAACTTTGTATTCTCTGACGGCATGAGTCTCTAAACCCCATTGTTGGGGGTGAGGAGCTCTGCTGTGTCTCGATGAATTAATGCAAGTATTTCTGTTTTCCATTCAAACACGCTTGTTCCTATCTAAGATGTTCATTCGCGCTTAACTATGATGGAGGTGATGAGCTGTGACACTCATCACCTTCCTCAAACCATGAACGTGTGCCTGACAACCACCTCCGTTCTATATACGATTGAATGAGTATCTCTTAGATTCTTAAATCAGAATCTCCGTGGTATAAGCTAGAACTGATGGCGGCATTCATGAGAATCCGGAAAGTCTAAACCTTGTCTGTGGTATTTCGAGTAGGATTCAATGATTGAATGACTGTGACGAGCTTCAAACTCCTGAAGGCTGGGCGTTAGTGACAGACGCAAAAGGGTAGTAAATCCTATTCCAACCGGATCGAGAACCAACCGGTGATTAGCCGTGCTGTGACAGAGCGCGTGAGCGTAGTTTTCACTGGGAGGATGGAAGGTAGCCATTGACAACGGTGATCCACCAACACACAGCTTGCCATAGGAGGACGTGCGTGCGTGAATCAGAAGACAGAGGAAAGCAGAGATTCAGAGGACAAAGCATCTCCAAAACTCCAACATATTCTCCATTACTGCACAACAAGTAACTTTTAATTTATGCTCTACTGGTTATTCATAATTCAACTGATAAACATAATTGACTTCCTGACTAAGATTTACAAGATAACCATAGATTGCTTCAAACCAACAATCTCCGTGGGATTCGACCCTTACTCACGTAAGGTATTACTTGGACGACCCAGTGCACTTGCTGGTCAGTGGTACGCGTTGTGAAAAGTGTGATTCGCAATTTGTGCTACCAAGTTTTTGGCGCCGTTGCCGGGGATTGTTCGTGTTTGAACAACTGACGGATTATTTTGTTGCTTAGATTAGGAAAAATCTTTCTTTTTTGGTTTAGAGTCTTTTATTAATTACCCCTTGTTAAAATACTTTAAACTTATAGCTTAGTTATTTAGAACGTGGTGTTTACATTCATAATAATTGGCTATCATATTTTTAAAAAACCTTTTTCAAAAATAATTTTTCTATTAAATCCTGTGCCAAACTTTAAGTTTGGTGTTTTCAAAAATAATCTTTCTTAAAATTTTTTGAAGGTCCCATAACTCATTTGGCTAGAACATTAATTTGATTGGGTTAGAATCTTTTATACTCTTTTCAAAACCTTCTTTTTCAAAAATATTTCTTTTATTAAATCTTGTGCCAAACTTTAAGTTTGGTGTTTTCTTGTTGATTCCCCTTTGATTTTCGAAAATTTTGGTTTGGTTTTCTAAAAATTTTATGTTTGGTGTTCTTCCTTCATGTTCTTGTGTTCTTGTGAGTCTTCAAAGTGTTCTTGAGTTTCCTTGTGTCTTGATCTTAAAATTTTTAAGTTTGGTGTTCCTTGGTGTTTTCCCTCCAAATTTTTCAAAAACAAGGAGCATTAGATCTAAAATTTTTAAATCTTGTACTATCTTATTGTTTTTCTCTTTCCTCACTAAATTCAAAAATATCTTTTCAAAATATCTTTTCTAACTTCCTATCTTTTCAAAATTTGTTTCAACTAACTAACCAACTTTTTGTTTGTTTCTTAACTTTTTCAAAACTACCTAACTAACTCTATCTCTCTCAAATTTTCGAAAATATCTCCCCTCTTTTTCAAAAATTTCGTTTTTTTTAACTAATTATTTTTAATTTTTTTTTTACAAAAAAAAAATTATTTCAAAATTCAAATTCTTTTTAGTTATTTTATTTTATTTAAGTATTTACTTCTTATAAAATAAAATAAATAAAAAGGTAAATCAGTCCAAGTTATATCCATAGATCCATCATGGACATAAGTGGAGATGGACAGTCCAGGAGGACTTTGGGGTCATATTCTAACCCCTCTACTACTTCGTATGGGAGTAGCATATTCATACCCTCCATTGGAGTTAGTAGCTTTGAGTTGAATCCTCAGCTCATTATCATGGTGCAGCAAAGTTGCCAGTATTCCGGTCTTCCACAGGAAGAACCTACAGAGTTTCTGGCACAATTTTTACAAATTACTGACACAGTACATGATAAGGAAATAGATCAGGATGTCTACAGACTATTACTGTTTCCATTTGCTGTAAAAGATCAAGCTAAAAGGTGGTTAAATAACCAACCTAAGGCCAGCATAAGAACATGGAAACAGCTGACAGAAAAATTCCTGAATCAATATTTCCCTCCAAAAAGGATGACACAGCTAAGGCTGGACATCCAAGGCTTTAAACAAGGAGATAATGAATCTCTTTATGATGCCTGGGAGAGATACAGAGAGATGCTACGAAAATGCCCCTCTGAAATGTTTTCAGAGTGGGTTCAGTTAGACATCTTCTACTATGGGCTTGCAGAAGGAGCTCAGATGTCTTTAGATTACTCAGCTGGTGGATCTATCCATATGAGAAAGACAATTGAAGAAGCTCAAGAGCTCATTGATACAGTTGCCAGGAATCAGCATCTGTATCTAAGCAGCAACCCTTCCATGAATGAAGAGGTTAAAACAGTAACTGCTGAATTCAGTACTGTAAAACAAGCTGCTGAATTCAATCAGCAATTAGATTTTCTAACAAAGCAGCTAGCTGAATTCAAATACAGGTTACAGGAGACAAGGATAGCTAATATACATATGGAAGAACAGTTTAAGCAAACAAAGCAGCAGCTATCAAAGCAAATAGCAGAAGAATGCCAAGCAGTTCAATTAAGAAGTGGGAAAACATTAAATACCCCACCTCAAGGCATCAAAAATTCAAGAAATGAGCAACCCACCAAAGATTCCCCTGAGGACAGTAAGAGCCCAGGGAAAAATAATTCTGGCACTAAAACGCCAGAAAATGGGTGGAAGGCTGGCGCTGAACGCCCAGACTATGCCCAAAACTGGCGTTCAGCGCCAGAAACAAGGCAAGATTGGCGTTCAACGCCAGAAATGGGGCAGAATCCAGCGTTGAACACCCAACAGGGGCACATTTCTGGCGTTCAGGCGCCAGGAACAGACAGTGAGTTGGCGTCTAACGTCACTCCAGCTTCTGACTCTGGTACGCAATTACCAGTGAGGGATCAGACACACACAAGTGCTGATAACAACCCCTCTAAAAAGGCTTCTTTAACCACTAAGGTTGAGGAATATAAAGCGAAGATACCTTATCCTCAAAAACTCCGGAAAGAGGAGCAGGATAAGCAATTTTCTCGCTTTGCAGATTATCTAAGGACTCTTGAGATAAAGATTCCATTTGCAGAGGCACTTGAGCAAATACCTTCTTATGCCAAGTTCATGAAAGAGATCTTGAGTCATAAAAAGGAGTGGAGAGAAACAGAAAGAGTTCTCCTCACTGAAGAATGCAGTGCAGTCATTCTGAAAAGCTTTCCTGAAAAGCTTAAAGACCCTGGGAGTTTTCTGATACCATGCATATTAGAAGGTGATTGCACCAAGACAGCTTTATGCGATCTTGGGGCAAGCATCAACCTAATACCTGCATCCACTATCAGGAAGCTTGGCTTAACTGAAGAAGTTAAACCAACCCGGATATGTCTCCAACTTGCTGATGGTTCCACTAAATACCCATCAGGCGTGATTGAGGACATGATTGTCAGAGTTGGGCCATTCGCCTTTCCCACTGACTTTGTTGTGCTGGAAATGGAGGAGCACAAGAGTGCCACTCTCATTCTAGGAAGACCCTTCCTAGCAACTGGACGATCCCTCATTGACGTCCAACAGGGGGAAATAACCCTGAGAGTCAACGATGACGAGTTCAAGTTGAACGCTGTCAAAGCCATGCAGCATCCAGACACATCAACAGACTGCATGAAAGTTGACCTTATTGACTCTTTGGTAGAAGAGATCAACATGGCTGAGAGTCTCGAATCAGAGTTGGAAAACATCTTTAATGATGTTCAGCCTGATTTGTAGGATTCAGGGGACATGAAAGAGCCTCTGAACTTTTTTCTGAAAGAGGAAAAACCTCCTAAACCAGAGCTCAAGCCACTGCCACCATCCTTGAAATATGCATTTCTAGGAGAAGGTGACACTTTTCCAGTGATCATAAGCTCTGCTTTAAATTCACAGGAAGAGGAAGCACTTATTCAAGTGCTAAGGACACACAAGACAGCTCTTGGGTGGTCCATAGGTGACCTTAAAGGCATAAGCCCAGCTAGATGCATGCACAAAATCCTATTGGAAGATAATGCCAAACCAGTGGTTCAACCACAGAGGCGGCTAAATCCAGCCATGAAGGAAGTGGTGCAGAAAGAGGTCACCAAATTACTAGAGGCTGGGATTATTTATCCCATTTCTGATAGCCCCTGGGTGAGCCCTGTTCAAGTCGTCCCAAAAAAGGGAGGCATGACAGTGATTCATAATGAAAAAAATGAACTGGTTCCTACAAGAACAGTTACAGGGTGGCGCATGTGTATTGACTACAGAAGGCTCAATACAGCCACCAGAAAGGATCATTTTCCTTTACCATTCATAGACCAGATGCTAGAGAGACTAGCAGGTCATGATTACTACTGCTTTTTAGATGGCTACTCAGGCTATAACCAGATTGCAGTAGATCCCCAGGATCAAGAGAAAACAGCATTCACATGTCCATCCGGAGTGTTTGCTTATAGAAGGATGCCCTTTGGGCTATGCAATGCACCTGCAACCTTCCAGAGATGCATGCTCTCTATTTTCTCTGACATGGTGGAAAAATTTTTGGAAGTCTTCATGGATGACTTCTTAGTATATGGAGACTCATTCAGCTCCTGTCTTGATCACCTGAAACTTGTTCTGAAAAGATGCCAAGAAACTAACCTAGTTTTAAACTGGGAAAAGTGTCACTTCATGGTGACTGAAGGAATTGTTCTTGGGCATAAAATCTCAAACAAGGGAATAGAGGTGGATCAAGCAAAAATAGAGGTAATTGAAAAATTACCACCACCTGCCAATGTTAAGGCAATCAGAAGCTTTCTGGGGCATGCAGGATTCTATAGGAGGTTTATAAAGGATTTTTCAAAAATCGCAAAACCTCTAAGCAATCTGCTAGCTGCTGACACGCCATTTGTGTTTGACACAGCATGCCTGCAGGCGTTTGAAACGCTGAAAGCTAAGCTGGTCACAGCACCAGTCATTTCTGCACCAGACTGGACATTGCCATTTGAGTTAATGTGTGATGCCAGTGATCATGCCATTGGTGCAGTATTGGGACAGAGGCATGACAAGCTTCTGCATGTCATTTATTATGCCAGTCGCGTTCTAAATGATGCCCAGAAAAATTACACAACCACAGAAAAAGAACTACTTGCAGTGGTTTACGCCATTGACAAGTTCAGATCATACTTAGTAGGATCAAAAGTGATTGTGTATACTGACCATGCTGCTCTTAAATATCTACTCACAAAGCAGGATTCAAAACCCAGGCTCATCAGATGGGTATTGCTTCTGCAAGAGTTTGATATAGAAATAAGAGACAGAAAAGGGACAGAGAACCAAGTAGCTGATCATCTGTCCCGGATAGAGCCAGTGGAAGGGACGTCCCTCCCCTTCCTTGAGATCTCTGAGACGTTCCCTGATGAGCATCTATTTGCCATTCAGGAAGCACCATGGTTTGCCGATATTGCAAACTATAAAGCTGCAAGGTTCATACCCAAGGAGTACAATAGAATACAAAAAAAGAAACTAATTACTGATGCAAAGTACTACTTGTGGGATGAGCCCTATCTCTTTAAGAGATGTGCAGACGGAATTATCCGTAGGTGTGTCCCCAGAGAGGAAGCACAGAGAATCCTATGGCATTGCCATGGATCTCAATATGGAGGCCATTTCGGAGGTGAGCGAACAGCCACCAAGGTTCTCCAATGTGGCTTCTATTGGCCCACACTCTATAAAGATTCCCGAGAGTTTGTACGTAATTGTGACAGTTGCCAAAGAGCTGGTAATCTGCCTCATGGTTACGCCATGCCTCAACAAGGAATCTTGGAAATAGAGTTGTTTGATGTATGGGGAATTGACTTCATGGGACCTTTCCCACCATCATACTCAAACACTTATATTCTGGTGGCAGTTGACTATGCATCAAAATGGGTTGAGGCTATTGCCACACCCACCAATGATACTAAAACAGTGCTGAAGTTCCTCCAAAAACATATCTTTAGCAGGTTTGGTGTCCCTAGAGTGTTAATCAGTGATGGGGGCACTCACTTCTGCAATAAACAGCTTTACTCTGCCATGGTTCGGTATGGAATTCGCCACAAAGTGGCCACTCCATATCATCCACAAACCAACGGGCAAGCTGAAGTCTCTAACAGAGAATTAAAGAGAATCCTGGAACGGACAGTAAATACCCGTAGAAAGGATTGGGCAAGGAGCTTGGATGATGCTCTGTGGGCTTACAGAACAGCATTCAAGACCCCTATAGGGACCTCCCCATACCAACTTGTGTATGGTAAGGCATGTCACCTGCCCGTGGAACTGGAACATAAAGCTTATTGGGCAACCAGATTCCTAAATTTAGATGCCAAATTAGCAGGAGAAAAACGATTGCTCCAGCTAAATGAGCTAGAGGAATTCAGATTCACAGCTTTCGAAAATGCCAAACTTTATAAAGAAAAATAAAAAAATGGCATGACAGAAAGCTGTCATCTAGAATCTTTGAACCAGGACAGAAGGTCCTGTTGTTTAACTCTAGACTCAGGCTATTCCCCGGGAAACTGAAATCCCGGTGGAGGGGACCATACGTGATTACAAGTGTGTCACCATATGGTTATGTGGAGCTTCAAGATATTGATTCTGATAAGAAGTTCATTGTCAATGGACAGAGAATCAAGCATTATCTTGAAGGCAACACTGAGCAGGAATGCTCAAGGCTGCAGCTAGATTAAAAGCTCAGCAAGGTCCAGCTAAAGACAACAAAGAAGCGCTTGCTGGGAGGCAACCCAGCGATGGGGCAACAATCCTCTAAGCATTTTGCCCTATTTCTATCTTTATTTTTTATATAGAGTTCATTGACAACAAGGTAAATAATCATTTACAGAAGACCTCGGCACACAAAACAGAGTAAAAGAGCTCAATGGCAAGAAAACGCCAGTAAAGGGGCATTTTGGGCGTTCAGCGCCCAAAATGGGCATCCACTGGGCGCTGAACGCCAGAAATGGCCACCCACTGGGCGTTGAACGCCAGGAATGGCAGCAACTGGGCGCTGAACGCCCAGGAGATCAGCATTTGGGCGCTGAACGCCCAAAACAGGCAGTGTTTGGGCGTTCAAACGCCAGGAGGACAAGAAGGAGCCAAATACAAGCAATCCCACACGTATTTCCATTTTAATTTCAAATTTTATGCTTCAATGCATGATTTTTACATGAACATATCAAGAACCCTAATTTTTAAAAATCCATCTTTCCAAATTCAATCCAACTCTTTTCAAAATCTTTTCTGAAAAAATCTATCTTTTTTTTTACTCAAAAATCTTTTCAACTAATCCATATCTTTTTCAATATCTTTCATATTATCTTTTTCAAAATCCAGAATTATCTTTTTCAAAAATCTATCCTATCTTTTCAAAATTAAACAATATCTTCTATCTTATCTTTTTCAACTCAATCTTTTTATCTTATCTCCTCCAATTTTTCGAAAATCCACCCCTCCCCCCTTTAAATTGGGTTCGGCCTCCCCCCCTCCTTCATCAACAAGTGCTACTCAATCTCCTTCTATCCCTCTCCTTTCTTTTCTTTTGCTTGAGGACAAGCAAACCTCTAAGTTTGGTGTGTTTTTCCGAAATCACTAAGATCATGGCTCCCAAAGGGAAACAATACACTCCTAGAGACAAGAAAGAGAGCGTTCCAAAACCACTTTGGAATCAAGGGAAGTTCTTATCTAAAGAACATTCAGACCATTATCTTAAAGTAATGGGTCTGAGATCAGTGATCCCGGAACTTAGATTCGATCTGAAAGAAGATGAATATCCGGAGATCCAGGAGCAAATTCGAATCAGGAACTGGGAAGTCCTAGAATATCCGGAGATCCAGGAGCAAATTCGAATCAGGAACTGGGAAGTCCTAGCTAATCCTGAAACGAAAGTAGGAAGGAACATGGTCCAGGAGTTCTATGCTAATATGTGGCAGACTGACAAGAAAAGACTATCTGGAACAGCCTGCTACGAATTTCGGACCATGGTCAGGGGAAAAATTGTTCATACCACCCCTGACAAGATCAGAGAGATACTGAAGCTACCTCAGCTAAAGGATGATCCAGACTCCTTCAACAGGAGGATGATGAGAGCAGACATTGGCCTGGATAAAATTGGAGAGGACATCTGTATTCCTGGAGCCAGGTGGACCACCAACACAAAGGGCGTCCCAAATCAACTCAAGAGGGAGGATCTCAAACCAGTTGCCAGAGGATGGCTGGACTTCATTGGGCGTTCTCTGTTGCCCACCAGCAACCGTTCTGAAGTCACAGTTAAAAGAGCAGTGATGATTCATTGCATCATGATGGGAAAGGAAGTGGAGGTTCATCAGCTGATTTCAACAGAGCTCTATAAGATTGCTAACAAAAATTCAAGAGAGGCCAGGTTGGCTTATCCAAGCGTGATTTCTCTGCTATGCAAGGACGCTGGAGTCAAGATGGGAATAACTGAATATATCCTGATTGAAAAGTCAATCACCAAAGCATCAATGGAGAGACAACAAGCACAGGAGGATCATATCAAGAAGAGAGCACAGGAATTCCTCCCAGAGATTCCTCAAGCAGAATATTGGGAACATCTTGAGACGTCTGTCACCAAGATACAGGAAGCTATGGAGCAAATAATAAAACAACAGAAGAAACACAGTCAAATGCTGACCCATATGCTCAAAGAACAAGAGGAGCAGGGACGTGACTTAAGGGAACTGAAGCGCCAAAAATCTTCTGTGATACCAAGTCTCCCAAGGATCAGAGGAACCCCCATACCCCCAGAATAAAGGTTGTTAATTTCCAATTTCTGCCTTAACTCTGTGAAAGTGTCCTTATAAAAGTACCTTAGAAGTCATATAGTAGTAGTTAGTATCTATTTTGATTTTATCTCCAATCAAGCTATAGTTTATTTTTCTCATCATCATTAAACATGAATAAAATAGTAGATCTTTTGAATAAGAAGAAATAAAATCTCGAGTTTAAATAAAACAAATTCTAATTGGTTAAATGTGGTGGCAATGCTTTCTGTCTTCTGAATGAATGCTTGAACAGTGCATATGTCTTTTGAATTTGTTGTTTAAGACTGTTAAATATGTTGGCTCTTGAAAGAATAATGAACATGAAACATGTTATTGATAATCTGAAAAATCATAAAAATGATTCTTGAAGCAAGAAAAAGCAGCAAAGAACAAAGCTTGCAAAAAAAAAAAAAAGAAGCAAAAGCAAGCAGAAAAAGCCAATAACCCTTAAAACCAAAAGGCAAGGGTAATTAAAAAGGATTCTAAGGCTTTGAGCATCAGTGGATAGGAGGGCCTCAAGGACTGAAATCCTGGTCTAAGCGGCTAAACCAAGCTGTCCCTAACCATGTGCTTGTGGCGTGCAGGTGTCAAGTGAAAACTTGAGACTGAGCGGTTAAAGTCAAGGTCCAAAGGAAAAAGAAGAGTGTGCTTAAGAACTCTGGACACCTCTAATTGGGGACTTTAGCAAAGCTGAGTCACAATCTGAAAAGGTTCACCCAGTTATGTGTCTGTGGCATTTATGTATCCGGTAGTAATACTGGAAAACAAAGTGCTTAGGGCCACGGCCAAGACTCATAAAGAAGTTGTGTTCAAGAATCATCACACTGAACTAAGAGAATCAATAACACTATCTGAATTCTGAGTTCCTATAGATGCCAATCACTCTGAGCTTCAATGGATAAAGTGAGATGCCAAAACTGTTCAGAAGCAAAAAGCTACTAGTCCCACTCATCTAATTAGAATCTGAGCTTCAATCAAAAGCTCTGAGATATTATTGCTTCTCAACCTATTAGTCTTCTATTTTATTTGTCTAGTTGCTTGAGGACAAGCAACAGTTTAAGTTTGGTGTTGTGATGAGCGGATATTTTATACGCTTTTTGGGGATAATTTCATATAGTTTTGAGTATGTTTTAGTTAGTTTTTAGTTTATTTCCAGTAGTTTTTAGGAAAAATTCATGTTTCTGGACTTTACTATGAGTTGTGTGTTTTTCTGTAATTTCAGGTATTTTTCTGGCTGAAATTGAAGGAGCTGAGCAAAAATCTGATTCAGGCTGAAAAAGGACTGCTGATGCTGTTGGATTCTGCCCTCCCTGCACTCAAAGTGGATTTTCTGGAGCTACAGAACTCGAAATGGCGTGCTTCTAATTGCGTTGGAAAGTAGACATCCAGGGCTTTCCAGAAATATATAATAGTCCATACTTTGCACAAGAATTGACGACGTAAACTGGCGTTCAACGCCAGCCTTCTGCCCAAATCTGGCGTCCAGCGCCAGAAAAGGGTCAAAAACTGGAGTTGAACGCCCAAACTGGCACAAAAACTGGCGTTCAACTCCACAAATGGCCTCTGCACATGAATTGCTTAAAGTCTCAGCCCCAGCACACACCAAGTGGGCCCCAGCACACCAAGTGGGCCCCAGAAGTGGATCTCTGCATCATCCATCATAGTCCACTCATATTTTGTAACCCTAGGCTACTGGTTTAGTATTTAAACAACTTTTAGAGACTTATTTTGTATCTCATGACATTTCAGATCTAAACTTTGTATTCTCTGACGGCATGAGTCTCTAAACCCCATTGTTGGGGGTGAGGAGCTCTGCTGTGTCTCGATGAATTAATGCAAGTATTTCTGTTTTCCATTCAAACACGCTTGTTCCTATCTAAGATGTTCATTCGCGCTTAATTATGATGGAGGTGATGAGCTGTGACACTCATCACCTTCCTCAAACCATGAACGTGTGCCTGACAACCACCTCCGTTCTATATACGATTGAATGAGTATCTCTAGATTCTTAAATCAGAATCTCCGTGGTATAAGCTAGAACTGATGGCGGCATTCATGAGAATCCGGAAAGTCTAAACCTTGTCTGTGGTATTCCGAGTAGGATTCAATGATTGAATGACTGTGACGAGCTTCAAACTCCTGAAGGCTGGGCGTTAGTGACAGACGCAAAAGGGTAGTAAATCCTATTCCAACCGGATCGAGAACCAACCGGTGATTAGCCGTGCTGTGACAGAGCGCGTGAGCGTAGTTTTCACTGGGAGGATGGAAGGTAGCCATTGACAACGGTGATCCACCAACACACAGCTTGCCATAGGAGGACGTGCGTGCGTGAATCAGAAGACAGAGGAAAGCAGAGATTCAGAGGACAAAGCATCTCCAAAACTCCAACATATTCTCCATTACTGCACAACAAGTAACTTTTAATTTATGCTCTACTGGTTATTCATAATTCAACTGATAAACATAATTGACTTCCTGACTAAGATTTACAAGATAACCATAGATTGCTTCAAACCAACAATCTCCGTGGGATTCGACCCTTACTCACGTAAGGTATTACTTGGACGACCCAGTGCACTTGCTGGTCAGTGGTACGCGTTGTGAAAAGTGTGATTCGCAATTTGTGCTACCAATGGGTCTAACTTGGTTAAAGAGGAAAGCTCGAGCAAGTTGTGGACGAAATTTATTTGTGGACCTATAGCTCAGTTAGATATGGAAATTTTGAGAATGATGTTATAGCAATGACAAGCGTCACGGTGGTCATTGTGAATTGTTGCAACAAGGTTGTTCTACACATGAAACTTAACACATAGATGAATTATAGAGACAATGGCACCAAACTTATTCAAAAAGGATCGGCCAATTATTAGGTTGTGAGGACTAAAACAATCAACCATAAGGTATTAAACATCCAGAGTTTTGGATAGAGGATTCTCACCAAGTGTAGTTTGTAACCACACTGATTCCAATATAGGTACTCGTGCACCCAAAAATCCCACCAGGTCTCTAGTGGATGGTTGCAGTATGTTATCCCTCAATTTTATTTTCTGAAATATGGAGTAAAATAAAACGTCGGCGCTGCTCCCTGGGTCCAACAATACTTTGCGAACTATTAGGTCTCCTAGTTAAATAGAGATGACAACCGGATCATCTATGTTGAGTTCGATTGAATTGAAATCGGACAATTGAAACGTCATTTCAAGTAAGTTGGGCAAAGTTTAATGATTGTTGATGGTGCTCTCTACAGTGATCAAAGCTCGATAAGTGCGTTTGCAAGCAGAGCTTGATGCTCCACCACTAGAGAAGCCCCCATATATGCAATTAATCATACTTTGGGGTTGATTAGGATGAGCTGTATGTGCTTTGTCCTTGTTCCGAGAAGATTGATCTGCAGAAGATAAGTCAGGTGGATGTGTGTTTCGCTTTTGGATATGGACACTGATGTATTTGTCTAGATGTCCTTGCCGAACTAAGCACTCGAGCAAGCCTTTGGCTACAATACACTTATCGGTAGTGTGCTCGTGTTTCTGATGAAAAACACAATACTTTGTTTTGTCCACATTCTTCATATCTTGGTAGGTTTCAGCCTTTCGAAGAGGTTTGATTAGCTTTAAATTCAATATTTTCTTGATGATTTTCTCCGTTTTAGTGTTGAATTATGTATTTCCACCTCTTTATTTTCTCATTGTCGACGTATAACTTATCCCTTTTTCAATTTACTCAATGCCCAAAGATAATGATAATCGTAAATACTAAAGAAAGAATTTATAGCATAATCGTCCGGCACAGCATTGTATATGCTTGGAGGTTCTTGAAACATTAGAAGTTAATAATGTCGTTAAAATTTATTAAATTTGTGAGATCAGTCCATTCACTTAACTTAAATAGATAAAATTTTATCTGTAAAATTAGACCCGTAGAAACGAAAATAATAGAATGTTATTAATACATTAAAATAAATCATTAAAAGTAGTCATTAATATATTTGTATATAGATATATATATAATTTATTTTATTTTTAATGTATTTTTATATTTTAATATATATTTTATACTAATCATTGATTTTGATGGCTAATTTTAATATATATATATATATATATATATATATATATATATATATATATATATATATATATATTATAGCTTAGTCAATCATTTAGTAATGTTGTCCCTTTGCTTTCGAGATTTGTTTCGGACTCGATCAGTGAACCCCCAAAAAGATTGGTGGTCATCACTATTTGATATGATTAATATTATATTTTTTTGATAGTATATATTGGATAAAAGCGGCCGAAATTAAAAGTTAAGGAATTAATAGAAAATTTTGCTCCCATATGGGCATAAGTCATAACCGAGGATAACTAAAATTTCAATGACGAGTGGCCTTCGGAACAGACATTGGAGAAAACAGTATTTCTTTTATCTTCCGCGATCCCTACATATATTATATATACATGCATTAGGACAAAAAATAGAACGGAAATTAAAACATTTCAATAATTAAAGTTTAACCAAACATTAGAAACTAATCAATAATTAATCCAATACACTACAACATTTTTTGTCTATTACAACATATATTCGAAACAACACTTTAAAAATGTTATCTAAAATATATATAGACAACACTTTATATTAGTGACAAAAAAATAGAACTATAACAACATATTTTAAATCAACACACTATAAGTGATGTATTTGATAAATTAAAAAACACTTATTAAATGTTGCCCCATCAAATATACAAAAGCAACTATTATAAAGTTAATATCTTACTTTTTATAAGAGTTGTCTTTAAATTTATTTTAAACTTTATTTTTTAAGTGTTGTCTAAAGTTTTTAATGCCTCTTCTAAAAAATAAATTTTATATTTAATACATATTTTAACTTTGATTATCATTTTCTATCAATTTTAAAATAAAATAAATCTGACTTAATAACAAAAAAATAATAAAATACAAAGTTAATTAGGATTAGAAGATTAAAGAACGCCACAAAAAGAGGATTAGGGTTTTCGTTGCACGGAAAAAAGAGAAGACAGAAGAAAAAAAATGCACGGTGAGAGGAGAGAGACAGAGAGTGATGAAGAGAAGAAAAGAAAGGGAGAACTGCCATCAAAGGAGGAAGAAGAGAAAGAAGGAGAAGAAGACGACGGAGAGAGAAGTTGCCACCGCCACTTTCTTCACCTCCAGCACCGTCTCTGCCTTGCGCTGTTGTTGTTGTTTCTACCTTGCGCTGCCAGATCTGCCACTACTGTAATCCCTCTTCTCTGCTCACCGTCGTCGTGTTTCTCATTGCTCGAGCTCACGCCTTGTTCTGCTCTGCTCCGTCGTGTTTTTCTGCTCACGCCGTTCTGAAACCTGTGCTCTGCTCCGCGTTCTGAAACCTTTGCTCTGCTCCGCCGTGGTGCCGTGCTCTATCCTCTCGGGCAAATCGACAACTCTCCGCCGTTCACCTCTTTCACTCAAGCCTCTCGCCTCAGCCTCGGTCCTCAGCATCTCTTCCTCCATCGTCGTCGTTGAAGGCTTGTAGATTGATTTTACATACTACTTGAATAATTTAGTTGAATTGTTGAATTAATAACAATAGTTCCAGTATACATCTCTCTCTCTCTCTCTCTCTCTCTCGACGCACATCTCTTTCAGTTTAATCGATTGAAGAAGCTCACATAATCCTTTTCTTCTTTTCATTGTTTTTGCAGTTTCGAGTTCGATCATGTCGAAGGACAAAGACTTTACCGATTTGTCGCTCACCTTCAAATACCTCTTAGGTTTGATTTAAATTTTTGTTTCTTTTTTGAGTAATCACAATTTAGCAATGTGATTATAGTTTAATTGTTTCATAATTTTTATAAAATAGTATTGCATTCTTAGGTTTGTATTTTGTTGTTCTATTTTGTGTTTGGGAGTGCTTAGTTGCCAATCTTTGAACACAGGCATTTTATGGCTCTATGTTTTCCTCTGAAGATTATCAAAGAAGTGTTACTAATGGTGAGCTTCAAAAAAAGATGAATGATGAAAAAAAAGATTACAAGGTGCTGCACTTGCTCTATTCTGTTTATTTTTAAGAACATTGTCTTACTCCTCTACACAATCAGTGGTTTGAGTTATGTTCAGTTTATTTATCAATAAAAAGTTTGGAAATATTGATAGTGCACTAATTATATATAACTAATTCACATGAATTAATTTTTATGGGAGAATCGATTTCCCTCTGTTCTTCACAATGCACATTCATGTATGGCATTTTACTAAGCTGATGAAAAGCTTTTTTGTTAGTTGAATCAAAATGTATTCTTATTTCATTTATTTATGTATTTTTTTCACATTGTGTCAAAATATGGAAGATTGTGCACGTTGTTATGGTTATTGAAATTTTGTGTTGGACCATAGCAGCAATCCTTTTTTTTCTTGCCTCTCTCTCTCTCTCAGACACTCTCTCTTCTTCCCTTCAAACGGTAATGTTTCCTTTTTTTTTCTTTGTTCTGTTTTTTTATTCTTCGTTAGCTTTATATGCTTCCTTGTTATGCTCGTTAAAATTTTGGAAATTCAAGTGATCTTTCCTTTGACATTTCTTAGTTGCTTATTATTCTGTGTTTCGGATGATCGATCAAGAGAAACTGAACAGGTTGATTTGCATTTCTTTTGTTTTTTTTTTGTGTTTCATTTCTGGTTTTAGATGATCATGTGATTAGATTTTAGCTATGTGAGTTTGTAATTCCCTTTGTTCTTCACTAGATTATTTTAGTGGAATTTGCATCTGTTCTGAATCAATTTCATAAATGACTATGTGTTATGTATTTATGCTAGCATATTTATCATTGTATTTTGTATAATTTTTATTTTATTTTTATTTATTATCTTATCTTCTATTTGTTATCTAACAGAAGTGATTCTGTTAGAGAAAAATAAGTATAATTAATTTAAAAAAAGATAAGCATAACAAATTTTATTTTTAAAAGAAAAAATAAGATAACAAATAAAAATAAAATAAGAATTTAATAATTTTTAAAACCGGCATTGTTTTCCTTTTTTTTTTTGGGTGATTTTTCTTATCACTATGATTGAGACTGGGAAGCTGTTGTATGCACCTCCTGAACATTGCTGATAGAGTATCTTATCTACATAATCTGTAGGCAAGAACAGCGGATTCAGATGAATGCGTCTATTGCTGTACGTAAATACACAAGGAATTTGGTGATAGTGTGAATTTTGAGGCAAATATACTTGATAAAGAAAGGTTCCTTGCTTACAAAGCTTGAAAGCACCACAAGACCGGGGTGCTTGTTTTGTGTTTGAGGAATTGTGTCTGAGTAATGGAGAAAAGGGGGAATGTTTTGATGCAAAAGTATGAAGTTGGCAGGCTATTAGGCCAAGGATGATAAATTAAATCTCTAATTAACTTGACTGTTGATAGAGTTGATGTTAGTCTATGTTGAGAAGGTATTTTGGCACTCATCAATAGATTATTAGCAATTGTAGTTTGTATTTATACAAAATATACAAATTCATATATATTACTCAAATATACTAATTTGTGAAAGATGAAAGAAGCAGTAGCATGTTGATAGCTTGAGTAATTAGTAGAAAGGAAACCTTATCTGATATGAAGTGAGGCACAACCATGCATTGTGTAGACAAATAGTGTTAAGTATCAAGTTTGACCATTGCTTTCATTATTTTGTTTTTCTTTCTATTTGTGTCATGTCCCTTTCTTTCACCAATTATTTTGTTTTTCTTTCAATATAATTGTTTTTCTAAGTGGCTTTTCTGTTGTTGAACCTGCAAATTCTTAGCCGTGACCAACCGGATCTTGCATCACACCATTGGCTTGCCGGATTTCACCCAGGGGCTTCGCTGCTTCCAAACTGTTACTTGCTACCAGGTAAATCATTAATAATTAATTTAATAAATAATAGTAAGTACTGCGATTATCTTTTTTAATTAACTTCAAGGTTTTATTTTATTTTAATGGATTATAAAGAAATTAAAACATTTGTTTTAAAAAAAGTTATAAAGTAAAATTTTACGTATTATGATTCGTGTGACATTATATGATTGCATCACTATGATTTTTTCTTCTTTGTTTATTATTATTTTTTAAGAAAAATGAAAACATGCATCAATTTGGGTCATGATACTTTATTCTATGTTGATCACTCGTCCTTGTTTGAAGTCAAACGTTCTGGATGTTTAGTAGTGCTTTATTTTACTGAAAGACATTATATTATTGGCAATGCTTGATTATATATAGCATAATCTTTCCACCATAGGTAGACTATTTTGTGATTTTTGTTTGGTTACAAATATGAAATTAAAGGGGTATTTGGGTTTGCATATATTATTATTATTATTATTATTATTATTATTATTATTATTATTCTTTGATGCTGAAATGTGAGCTTAATGTGTAATTAAACTAGCTTTTTTTATTGATTTTGATAATAGGCTGTGGTTAATAACCTAGAAGATGCTCATGAGATGCTTGACACTGCAATCTCAACCACACTGAAAGAAAGCAAACCTGTTTATATCAGCATCAGCTGTAACCTGGCTGCAATTCCTTACCCCACTTTCAGTAGGGAGCCAGTTCCATTTTCGTTGTCTCCAAAGTATGATTCTCATCTTCTTTACTTAATTTTATTTTATTTTTCTTTACCACTGAATTGCATCTTCTTTATGTTTAAGAAGATTGTAATGATCACTAATATATTTTCTTTTGATGAATTTCACAGATTGAGTAATCAAATGGGGTTGGAGGCAGTAGTAGAGGCTGCAGCTGACTTCCATGGCAACATGAGTGTCTAAAAATACAAGTACTATGTGAGCAAATTTTTCTACTGCCAAGTAAGTTTAACTGTTCACAAGGTTACTAACAACTAAGTTGTATAAATGAAGCAATATACACAAATGGTTAAAATAAAATGATTACTGAAAATAGCAATGCCAAGGAACACATTAAATCACAATCACAAAAAATTATAAAAGATTGAGATGGCAGTGAAGTCTCCCAAAACAACCACATTGTCCTGAAATTGTTGTATGACTGTATGCAAATCAGCAAACTGTCGCGGTCTCGTCTGGTCCTTTGTACTCAAGTACACTCCAATTAGTCCCCAACTATATTTTTAACTGATAGACAATGAAACTATGAAAGGTTAATGAATTTGGTTATTTTATTTATTTTTCTTCCTTTTGATATAGGTTAGCAAGGGGATGAAATTTGTAGGAGGTGAAACTGCAGCGTTGAGCAGAGTATATGAATACTTTTGGAAGAAGGTAAGAAGTTATATCAAAGTGTTAATGCAAATCTATGTTATGAAATTGTTGCTCCAACTCCAAACTGATATTTCATTAGGATAGTTCTTCTAGTTATGCATTTCATGTACAGAGAATTTATCAATAACTCTGCATGACCGGTCCAAGGGGCCAATGGAGACTATGGTCGATTTGGAAAATCTATCTTGTTACATTGGGTTATCTAACTCAATTGTGAGATTTCACATTTGTAGGATTTGCTAAAAGTATATAAAGAGACCAGAAATGGAATGTTAGGACTTGATTACTCCACATTTGTAGGATTACTCTGCTTTTAAAATATGAATAAGCATATAGCTGAAATCTTGCTTATTTATGTAATTATTTGTTTTGACATCTCAAATTATTACTTTGTTGAATAGCTGAAGAGCCAGGAGAATTATTCTTACATGGTGGTTATATCTACTAGTTCTTCTCCTTCCTATACAAGAGTTCAGATCAGTATTTCTTTTGGGGGTTTTATGAAAAGCAGGTTTTACTTTCATGCTTTTTCTTCATCTAATTTTTTCACTTATTTTCCTATGCATATTTAGAAGTGGTCTAAATTATTAGAGTTAATTAGTGGGTTGAAGAACATGTCTCAATTTATATAAGAACTCTTTTCATAAATATATTTAACAAAAATGTAGTGCCACTGCCACCTAATTAAAGAGGGTTTTGTCACTCATCCTTACAAGAGCTCAAGGTAACTAATAATAATAAATAGCATCCTTGTAATTTATATATGGAAGTTAGTTAATCAAGTAGTATTGGCTGCAAATTCAAAGAAATTAATATTCATATATAAGAAACATTCCCAGAGGTGAGGAATATATATATATATATATATATATATATATATATATATAAAAGGTAACTTGCTAGTTTTGCTTTAACAAATATTCTATTAGAAAAACTACAAAAAGCACTACTCATGAATATATATATTTGTTAAGAGGAATACACAATTTAATATTCATATATATAAGAAACATTCTCAGAGGTGAGGTCCTGTTACCCTTCACTCTTCTTGTTTAGAAGGAGTTTTTTAGACTTATTTATTGCTCTTGTATCTATAGTATTTAATATCATAAAGAAATTTTTATTATAATTTTTTAGTTTTAATGATAAGTTGCTTATTTTTTGTTGTGTATTATTTGCAGATTTAGCATATAGAACAAGTCAAGCATGGATATAAAATATGCAAGTAGATTGACATCTTTTTGATAAATATTAATTACTATTTTGTTATGACAATTATTGTTAGATAAGAATTTTATTATTTTGTTGAGAATTATTGATAAACATGTAATTGAAATACTAATTGAACTTTTTAATATATATTTTAATTAGAATTTTATAATTAGTTATTTTGTCTCTTTTATAATTTTTTTTATTGTGCACAAATTTATTTATTAATTAAAATAATTACACATGTATGAACAAAAAATTTTATTGTAAATTTTATTTTTTTGTATTTTTATTACCAAAATAAATTTTGTTTTTTATCAAAAAGGAAACCCTTTTATTAATTACATATTTTGAATATTAGACAACACTTGTATAGTTGCATATCTAAAAGAAAAAGCAACACTTGTATAGGTTGCATATCCAAAAGAAAAGGCAATACTTTAAAGGGTTGCATATCCAAAAGAAAAGGCAATATTTTAAAGGGTTGCATATTCAAAATTAATAGGCAACACTTCAAAGGATTGCAAATTCCAACTTATAAGCAACAAGTAAAAGAGTTGCATTTTATTGCAAATAGGCAACACTTTTTAGTAGTGACCAAAATACGAGAGAAGAGACAACACTGTAAAAGTGTTATCTCAAACACACCTTTGAAGTGTTGTTGTTTTTTAACCAAAGGCAACACTTACCAAGTGTTGTTCTCAAAAGCGTTGCTTTTGAAACAAAAAAGTGTTGCCTTGATCTAAGGCAACGGCTGCATATGCAACGCCGCCTAAAAACGTTACTTTAGGTCCAAAAGTGTTGCCATAGATCAAAAGCAACCTTTTGTCAGCTTTTAGGCAACACTTTTTAAATGTTGCCTCAACCTGAAAATGTTGTAGTGATATATTAAATTAGCTTATGCTTAAGTTTGTTAGTTTTCGGTGTTTTTAGTTTTCCCCTTTCCACCACAACAGCATGCTAGAATACAATGATCTGTCAACAATTAGATGTTTTTTAGTATTATAATTAACCAATATGTGTTATTAATTTGAAAATCTAATTAATTGATGGTGCTAAAAAATAGAGTAATGCATGATGAGTTGTAGTCTAGAAAGGGTAACTTTGTTAGAATAGGCATAGAGGTAGACAGTTCAATGTTAAAATTCTATGGTGTGTATAATCTTTTAGAAAATATGACATACCTATTGGCCTGGAAGATTAAGAGGGAGAGCTGCTGAGAGGTGTGAGCAGGCGAAGGTAAAAGAATTAGCTAGCTACGTCGTCAGTAGTCAAAATGTCAAATATTTGACATGTCGTACGACACGAGATTTTGGAAGAGCCTTTACATGTTGGCAATGCCCAATGCGAGTCATATCAACATCGCAGAAGAAATGAAGCCCTGGTTGTGATCATAAGTGAACCTTTTGTTATTGCTCTATATCACTATCATATATGCCATTTCACATTTAATCATTGTAATAAAATAAAATACATGAAGATAAAAGAGTATAATATAATATATAATTTGATATATTAATAATATAAAAAAATTTACATAATCGATCATTTAATTAAATTTATGTGTATTATAAATTTTACATCAATTAAAAATAAATAAATTCTACCAAACCTCTTCTAAAATAAAAAGTAAGTTATTCCTCATAGTAATTAATCATAATTTTTTTATCCATATATTTATGTTGGTGGTGATCATGATTAAAATTATTATAGTGACAAAAAAATTGTGAATGGTAGCTTTCACATCCGAAAATTAAGTGATAATAGTTTTAGTGAATATAAGATTGTGTTTAGCCTTATTTCGTCGTCATCATTATTAGGTGGTTATAAATATATTGGGAGGTGCAATAATGATGCTCGTGTATGTAAAGCGCTTGACTCTCACAGATAATGATCCCTTCTAAGTTATGTTGTTTAGAGTGAATCATAAATTAAACTACTATTAGTGTGAATTTTCTCATTGTTATGTTATATGATGAATTAATCAAAGTATGTAGGAGAGATCAGATTTAATAAAAACAATTGTGGGAAGGGAGAGTAGACTTAAGAAGTTTTCTAAGAGGAATAGAGAAGATTAAAAAAATAAAAAAAAATAAAAAAAGAATTATCACAGAAAGAAATTTTAAAATTTTAAAATTTTAAAATTTTTATATCTCTTGATGAATTTTCTTTTTGTTTGTTTTTTTATTTTAAATTTTTTATTTTGTGGTTGGAACTAATTATTAGATGTATAGTATAAAAAAAATAAAAAAATATGAGATTCCTATAATGATTTTATAATTTACAAAAAAAAAATTATAACATGAATAATTGGTTAGATTATCAAAATTTAGGTTAAATTAAGAATTAAAATTAATTATAATAAATTAATTAATTTTATCTAATAATTATTAGACATATATCGTAAAAATTAACTTACTTCTTATTTTAGAAAAAAATTTGGTAGAATTAGTGTATATAATTTTTTAGACAATTCTCACTCGATGAATTAATTTTTAACGTTGAGTTAAATTTATTTAATTTCAATTTTGTTGAGTTAAATTTATTTAATTTTAATTCTAATATATATGATATCAGGATCCTGATTTCATGTCATGGACTACCTGCTCCAAATAATTATGATTCCTATTCACAAGAATTTTCTATAATATCTTAAGATTGAAATCTATAACTGTTAAAATTATCTTGATTAAATCATTTTTAAAAATTAAAATTACATTTTAATTAATAAAATGAAATTAACAACTAAGTTCTTAAAATATATAGAAAAATGGAATATATAAAAATATATAATTAATTATTAAAATAACAGATATTTGAGTCTCTTGTTCAAAATTTTTCGGCTTGAATTTAAAAATAAAAAAACTCTTATTGAAAGCTCTTATATGTATTCATTTATTCTTGTATTTTAAGATTTTAGAGTTATTTTCACGTAAAAATACAATCAACCCACCACAGTCCAAAGGGGTGGTTGGAGCTTGGAAGTGAGGAATTTAGTGTGAAACAATTCTAAGCAAATGTATGTGATTTTGTTATTCGTTATTGTGATAAGTTATTATCAAGAGTTTGAGTGGTGTGTTATCCGATGAATGATTAATGATGGGGATTATGATTAGAAATAGACAGGTATGATATATGTATGTAACTATGTATATTCAAAGTTTCAAGTTAGAATATATGTTGGTACACGCAACGCAATGCAATGCAAGTTGAAATTGACACATCAATGGATGTGCACGTATACTTGTCTCTGTAAACACACACCATTAAGATGACATAATAGACTCTCCCTTGTCTCTGACGAATATAACATTACATTATTTATAAGTACATTAGTACACATGTTATGTTATGTTTGAGAAAGAGAGAGAACCCCCTGGACCCATCATGCCCATTTTCCCTTTCTTATTAAGTCGACCAGGACACAAAGAATTTGTGTGTGGGGGCTTCAATTTAGAGATTACAAAAGAATAGGACCCCCCACATGCTTTGTCCTTTCTCTTTCTTTTCTTTTTCTCTCATGAACCTCTCATCTATCATACACACACACTACTGCAGATTTGATTCATTTTTACCTTCTCTTTGCTTCTTTTCCACGTCTTTGTGAAGAAGATTGATGGGTTTGTTTGATATTGATTGATTCTGATAAATTATAATAGCTATTTGCATTCATTCTTTCAGAAGAAGAGATAGAGCAACTCAGAAGAACTTCTGAAACCCACACTCTACTCCCTTTTTAACTTGGTATTGTTATAAAGCTAGAAGATAATTCAATGATTTTGAATAAGTTGATCCACCAGAAAATCTTCTACTCAAGTATAAATGGACTGAATTCACAGACATCGTTGATGAGGAAAATAAAATTACGAAAAAAAAAAAAAGAGAAAGAAGGTGAGGGGTTTTGATGATCTCGAGGGAGGGTGATGAATTGGAGGTCCTTGAATTAGAGAGGATGTGACTCTTACTACTGTTTGTTACACTCTATATAGTATAGCAGTGTCCCTCTCTTCTCTCTACTTATATTCTTTGTGTGTATTTGAGAGAGGGAGACTTCTGAGTAGTTCTGACTTTCCTTCAGTATAGTACTACACACATACACCACCACAACACTGTCTTCTCTTCTCTCTGCTTACACTTACACAGAGACTAAAGTGACTGACAATTTCTGAACCCCTTCAACAGGCCCTTACCCCCTTCCCTTCCCTCAATTCATCACCATTTATATGCTCCTCTCATGAATCAATGAAATCATCATCTATATATCCAACAAAATAATAATAAAGTGGCTACTTTTTACAAATATAATTTCACCTAAAAATAATATTAGAAAGAGAAAGTTTAGGAATCATCATTTTTATTAAAATTTGACTAACATTTAAATAATAAAAAAATAAATAATTTTATACTATTTAATGAAATTTCATACTATTAAAAACACTAATAATAATTAATTGATAGTTATAAATCATAAAACTACTGTTGCTAGTACTCTTCTATTATGAATAGTTAGATAATTTAATTAATATATTAAACAATTTGTTAGTTTGTAATATTATCTTTACACAATATTTTTAAGAAAGTAATTATCTAATAACAAAAAAATTGGACTTTGTCAGTTTATATTATTATTACAAAACGACGGCTTACTTTTTCTTTGGAGAATTTCTTCACTAATTTTCTTGTGAAAAGAAAGTGAAGAAAACCCTAACCCTCTATTTTATTTCCATCCTTCTTCAATCATGAACTTTTTTTTTTTTACTTTGCTTGGCTGCTGCACCTTCTTCGACTGTGATCTCGGATGATCGGTTCTAAATTTTACTTATATAATGTCCAATTGTGCAAATAAAGCAATATAGCAAGGAAAATGGTTATTAAATTTTATTTGCGGTGTTCATCGTTCAATTATATATACATAATAATTAGTTAATGAATGTAAGCAAGATATACACTGGTGTATGCATGCAATTCAATGCAAGTTGTCAATGTAGGTGCAGTCTACGAGGGTCCACTGTATCAACAGTTACGAATTGGGTACCTAGTGTAGATCAGAGACATGGATAGGATTTGAAAATTATTATTAAAACAGTAAGAAACAAAAAAGCTGAAAACCCTAGTTAAGGAGGAGAAGATGAAGAACTGAACTAGTATTTTTTATGGTATTCAATGTGGAAAAAAGGTTACATATATATATAGCCAGTGACAGTGGCTCACTATTTCAGATACAAAGATATATATCTTTTTTGATAGAAGAAAAATGAAGAGCCTCAGTTTCACGGGAATTGAAGAAGATGTTATTTATTATTATTTTTATTATTATCTAGTACTACATCATGATGATGATGATGAAATTGAAAACTACAATTCAAGAAGGGAAGATGGGAGGGACACACAAATTAATGTTGAGAGAAAAACACTGCTCCTTTTTCCTGTTAGGTTGATTCATGAGTTCAGTTCTTTCCACCAGGCACCATCATATAGATATAGATATACATAGAAATGTCATGAAAAGTGGTCTACATATACAAACAATTCTTATCTGATCTGATCTTCTTTTACTACTACTACTACTACTACATCTACATGATGTTGAGACTTGAGAGTAGCTCAACTACTGAAGCTTAATATCTTGTCTGTGTTTGTTACTGACACCTTCCTCATCATCACTTTCCAATATAATTCCCTTAACTCAATTCTTTCTTCACTCTCATTCTCTTCATTTCTATCTTCAAAAACTCTCATTTCGCCAAACTTAATATTATTTTTCCAAATTAATTTTTTTAAAAGAAATGTTTTATATTAAAAAACATATAAACTTTATAACTATTATTTATCTGCTTAGTAACTTAAAACGTTAGCACAAGTAATTTCAGGAAAAAATATTTTACGTTTACTAAAAAAGTTTCAAATGTCTTATTTATGGAAATAAAAGGACTACTTTTTTTCTGAGAAGTATTTAACAACATTTGGTAAAGAAAACTTCAAGAATGGATAGGTTGTGACCAACTTGCTCAGGGGAGTAAGAAATCAAAGGAAAATAGTCTTCAAAATCAACTATTTCCAATTATTCAGATACAAGGGAGAACTTAAACAAAAATTAATCAAAGAACAGAAAAGTAAAATTAGGGTGGTCCTCCATAAATAATAGCTGATCTGAGTAGAATTAAAACAGGCTGGAATATGTGTTAAAAAAGTGGACTAAGCGTCAAAACTCTAAACCATAGAGTTAGGCTTTATATATAATCAAAGTAGTGTTAACCTCATTTTATTCTTATTCATAAACAATGACAGAGAGAAAGAAAGAGGAGAAAATATTATTGTGAACTCCGCTTCATAGATATTGCACATGCCTATCTAGATAGAGTTGCACTGAATACACAAACAAATTAAAAGGGTCTAGTAGCCACATACATTACTACTATTGCATGTTCTACCAACTTATTTTTAGGCTCTAAAGAAAGCCACACACACAAAAGATTTCGAAAAGACTACCTAAGATCCTCGCAACTTCTTGAACAATACCATACAATCAAGGACTCTAACAAACTAATTAATAACAAAAATCCCACGAAATTAAATTTATTAAGAGAATAAAAAACACTAGAACCTTCAACAACCAAGCCTACGTAGAGTAATAATAACCATAATAGACATTATAAAATATTATTATACCATAAGAAACATTTTAGACCATGCCTCAAAAAGTATAAACCCTTGATGGAAGGGTATTATACTGCAAACTTAATTCACAAATTACCTCCTCTTCCATCGCCGTCACCTAACCCGCCCCCATCGCTGATATCCTTGGAAGAGGTATCGGTCCATGGAAGAGAGTATGGGTAAGAATAAATATTAGGTGAATATTGGCGATTATTGTTATAGAATCCACTTCCTTCGTTATCAAATCTTGCCCCAAACCTTTGGGGAATTTGTTGAAGGGAAGTAGCATTGGTTAGTCCGGGGGGCATAGAAAGAGCCGGTGTCGGAGCGATGTCAGTAAAGGAATAGCGGAGAAGATCAGCGTTGGCGGCATCAAGTTCCTTCTGAAGTCTTTGCACTTGTCTTTGGAGGAAAGATATGGCGCCAACGCAGCCGTAAACAGGATCTCTAACGCGAGCTTCTGCCTCGTAAGCGAGGGAGTTGACCGCATCCTCCCTCTGGTGAGGCAGAAGCTCGTTGAGGAGCTTGGTAACGTTGCTTGCCCCGAAGATCTTGTGCACGTTTGCAAACTTTTGAGGCTCTTCGGGTGGAAAATAAGGCGCAAAGATACACCCTGGCATGCACTTCCTCCTCAAGAATTTGCAGGCAGCGCAAGGTGAATTGTACGAGCTTGATGATGCCATCTTCTTCTTGATTCTCTGCAAAAAAAAGGAATCATCATCAAAACTTCTCATATTCTTCACATCTATCTCAACTACTACTTCATTCTCTAGTAAGAAGAAGCTTTAAATTTGGATCTGGTTTGTGCTAGCTACTTCAGTTGCACCCTCTTAATTAATTTCACTTTCGTCGTTTTTCTTTCTTGATGGTGATGAATTTGTGATTAATGAATAGTTAGTGAAATAGGGTTTGGAGAATCTTTATTACTATTGTTTTGTTGCAGAATATATCAGTGATACTATACCGAAACAGAAAAAACTTTCTGGACACCTTGGAATCGGAATAGTATTATTAGTCCCATCTTAATCAGAACCTTTAGGCCTTTATGTTCATCAGTTTGAAGATTATTATGTCACTTTTTTATTTTTTAATTATCTGTAATAAGTATATAACCGTCTTTTCTTTGCTTTCTTCTTTAACAACTGAATTGTTTCTGAAAAATATTTTTTTCAAGCTTTCACTTCTGATCTCTCTTCTTTTTTTTAAAGTAAATACTTGAAGGATTGGAAAAAATATTATTAATAAAAATGAAATCCTCTGAAAAGTCAGGTCTGAAATGGAATTTCTCCTTTTAGCTTTGTTTTTCTTCTTCAACTTATTATCTATTTAGGAAACATGCACGGAAACATAGGATCTTTCTTCTGCTGGAACAATTCAGCTGCATGATCAACAAACAAGTCATATATATTTTCCTTCTGAAACCAAAGATGGGAATTGAAAGCCCTAAGAAAAAAAAAATTAAAAATAAATCCACTTTGTGTATTGTTAGTTCTAACCCTTACTTCAATTCAAGAAACAAAAACAGAGAAAAAAAAAAAAGGAAAAGAAAAAGAACTATGCATAAATCCGAGAAGGAAGCTACACATGAACAAGGGTTCGTTTTTACCTGTTTGTGATGTAGAATAGTAGGTTTTCTTTGATGAGATGAACTGAAAGTACCTTTTTTTTTTCTTTATTCCCTTTCCCTTGTTGGATGATAAGGTTTTCACAACCTGCTTCTTTTTTTTTTTTTTTTTTCTCTCCCTTCTTCTTCCTCCGTGACAAAAACAGAAAATAATGGTATAAGCCTCTCTCAGATTTGTTGAGGAGTGAAACCCTAACTGGAAGAGAGAGATAGAGAGAGTAGTGTGAAAGATGATGATAATTTAATAAGTGGGAAAAAAGGTGATAGTATGTAGTAATAGAGTGGGAGAGGGCCGGGGAAGGCAATCGAGAGCATTGAGTGGATATGATGGAGAAGGAATGAATGGATGCAAAAGACAAAGAGAAAGAAAGAAAGAATGACTATGACCTTGCATCCAATAATAATATCAACAATGTGCCTATGTCTCCCATTCTCAATTCCCTAACAATTTCCTTTATGTGAAACATCCAAATTGATCATTAATTACAAACAAAAAATGATAGAAATTAGTTATTATCTATTTATACATAAATATATAAAAATAATATTTATATATTAAAATTAATTATTAAAATTAGTTATTATATATTTTTGTACAAAAATATATTTAATTTAATTTATTTTTAGCATATATTTAATATTTTAATATTTATTTTATATTAATAAATAATTTTAATATATAATTAACATAATTAATAAATATATATAATTTAATTTATTTTTAATATATATTTTATATTTTAATATATATTTTATTTTGGTAACTAATTTTCATAACTAATATTAATATTAATGTATATTTTGTATAGTTACTACTACTAACAAGAATTTGAAAACTTAAGTTATTAAATTTAAATAAAAATATAGGATGACATGTATTTAACACATTATTTCAAATAAAAGTATCATTTTTAAAAGGTTTAAATTTTGAATCGTACATATATTTTTTTTCTGTATTAGAAAAATAATAGTAATAATTATTAAGTTCTAAATATTTTAATAAAAAGATTTTGATATTATATCTTGATGAAATGATTTATTTTAAAATTTTAAATTATTAAATAAAAAATAAAAAATATTACATATTTAACACATCAAAATTTTTTATTTCATTAACAAATAAAACTAATAGTTGATCTTTTGATAACAATATTTAAATGCCGTCTTGTCAGTAGTTTAATCGGAATAAAAAAAGTGTTCATCCTATTGGCAGTTTAATTTTTCAAATTAAGTGAATTTTTTTAGTGTCTTTTCAAATTAAGTGAATAACTAACGTTAAAAAATATACAGAAACAGAAACACGACATGCAAAAGTAGGGGTAGAAAAAGAAAGAATTTTTTTTTGGGGGGGGGGGGGAGGAGGGAGGGATCGTGTCATATATAATTACTGATAAAGATAACAAAAATTGATAATTATTAACAGCGTGACCTAGATATTTTGAGGGCTTGGGGAGGTTTGCTTTATTGTCTTCTTTTATACGGACAGAAAAATCATGTGTTTGTAGTGTGTACGATCATCTTTTTTGTTTGATTAGTGTGTAGTAGAACTTAATTGTGTTTATAAAACTAACATGACGTGTGTATATGTGTATGTTCTAGTAACACACAACAACATGCAATCCAAGTGTGATTGTTGTTAACCTAGTACAGTAGTTAGGTTAGGGATAGGATTCACTGAGGGGAGGTTTTACCAATGTACAGCAGCTAGTTTTGCTTATCAGATTTTATTTTAATACTTCTTTTTTCTTTTTTCTTTTTTATTATTATTTTTTTTAAATATAACTTCATCCGGCTCCGGTTTTATATGTTAACTTTGATAATATAAGATTTTCTTTTGAATAAATATAAAAAAATATTTTTTAATTAATCAAGTCATTTTTTTATTGTATACTATTTTTATAATTCTTTTTTTTGGGTGGATTTAGGTTTTAGAATTAATATTTAGAGTTTAAAATTTATAGTTTAAAATTTAAAATTTAAAATAAAAAATAAATTTAGAATTAATATTTAGAGTTTAAAATTTATAGTTTAAAAAATTAATTTTCTAGTTATACTCTTTTTTTTATTCAAAGTTTGAAAGCTTAGGTAGGTTTTAGCAATATATAAATCATCTTATTAATATTAGGACATGTTAATTTTAAATTCTTTAGACATTTATAAAATTACTTATATATCATTTAATTACTGATATATTAATCATATTCTTCATATTGACAACAAGTACCAAAAAAAGCACATTCAATTAAAATATAACACTACTTTTTTGACAATTATATATTTTATCAATTATCTCTTGTCTGAGTTAGTTGCTAATAAGATATTGGACTGAAAGAATACATAAAACAGTGGAAGCTAATTTAGATGGCAAACCTTGCCAGCTAATAACAATGAACACTCAATGGGGCTTCTGGCAATCAATTGGAAGGACAAAGCACTCTTTATAATAAAAAATCAATTTGGTTTTTGTTCTTTAAAGCCTTGTTTGGTTTTAAAGACATTGATATAGGGATATGGATAAGCTAATATATGTTTATTGTTTGTTTGTTGAGACATAAATTTTGAATGGATATTTTAGTATATAAATACATATAACATATATATATTTAGTGTTTTTTTAAAATGCTAAGATAACAGAGATATAATCACTATAAAAAAAGAGAGCTATTTTAATATGGTTTTTTTTAATAGCTATAGTTAAGTATAAAAATTAATATATATTTTTGACAAATATCACAAATGTCAAATTTTTTATGTTTTTTTGATGAATAATTTTATTGTAGAAAATTACTCCTCAATTTTGACACTCATTTGTTTAACTTACTCTATTATTCCTTTTTTTTGTTGAGTTCCGTCAATTTTGGCATCACACTGCTCTCAGTTTAGGATCATACTACTCATTCTTCATCCTCAAAATCTCAGTTTATTCTTCAGTTTCAAGATTTCATCTCATTCTTTGTTAAAAATTTTTGTTGAGAATTTTTTATGGTCAATAAATGTCAAAATAAATAGTATTTTTGACGGTTAATAAGTATCACAAAAAATATATTCTCAAATTTTTCTAACAAATTATTTTTGACGGCCAATATTTATCAAAATAAGATTTAAACTTTTTTTTACAATTACTTATATGTTAAAAATACTATTTTTGACAAAACTTTTATTAACATATTTTCATAGTTAAAATAGTGTCAAATTTTAATTTTTTTTGACACATAATAATTCTAAAAAATAATTTATATTATTGTAGTGAATCAATTAGACATAATTTTTTATATTTTTATTCTTTATTAATTTTTACACAATTAATTTTTACATTTTATTCCTTATCAATTTTTTATATTTTTATCTTTTATTAATTTTTTATATTTTTATCCCTTATCAATTTTTATAAAATATATATATTTTTTAATTTTATTTGTATTATTCAATATTTTACCAAACACAATATATATACACTAATAATTTGTGTCTATGTCTTTAATGTTTTTCACTACAAGAAATATCGTTAAAATCGACGGCCAAATCGACGGCTTAGCCGTCGATAATATTAAAATTCGACGGCAAAATAGACGGCGGAGGTGGTCGCTATTAAGCTTGTCGATTTTTTAAAATGCTAATAAAATCAACGGCTTGCCTAGCCGTCGATAATAATTTAATAAAATCGACTGCTCTTCTGTCTGTAATATGAGTGTGAGGATTTTACGTTCTTACTAAAATCGACGACATTGCCGTCGATATTATTATATAAAATCGACGCCATTTCCGTCAATATTTGATTCAATAAAATTGACAACATTTTCGTCGATAATATGCTTACTAAAATCGACAAACCAGCTGTCGATATTTGATCCAATAAAACCGACACAGTTTCTGTCGATTTTTGTCTATAATATGCTTATTAAAATCAACAGACAGGGCGTCAATATTTGATCCAATAAAATCGACACAGTTGCCGTCGATTTTATTATTTAAATACCGACAAATTTTTTTGTTTATTTTTTTTGTCTATCTTAATTTAAAGTAGATACTAATAATAATAATAATAATATTAATAAACCCAAATAATATAATAGAAAAACACTATAATCACAAATTAGTAACAGAAATTATGCTTATATATAACAAAATATGTTAGATTTCTTTCTGCCAAATGAAAAAAAAAACAAGGTATTAAATATAAAATAATAATGGTTACATAATATGTACCAGTCTCAGCGCTAGCAGCGTCCAAAGATTGCTCTCCAGTAACCATTGTTACAATAGCAGCCGAACTTTGCCATTTAGAAACTGTTAATAAAAAATAAATAAAAAAATAAAAGAAGAAGAAGGAATCATTATATATAACAATTGGTATTGAATAAAATTGAGCTATATACAACAAGTTTCTTTTTTATTTTTTTTTAAAGAAAATGATGTCACACATATTATTATATTATATATTCTACAAGTATAAATAATAACCTAGAAGATCAGTGGTTGAAACATTATTGGCAGGTGTAACATGGGTTATTGTTGCTACCGTTATTGGTTCTTGTACAAGAAAATTTGTGATATCTTTGCTTGTTGAACCCTGCAGAATTGAGTGTGCTTCTACGAAGTTTCTGGACAATAAGACACTTATCTCACCACTTTTTTATTAAAATTATATATTTACAAAGATAAATTATACAATAATGATCATAGATAAATTATATATTAAGTAAAATTGATGATGACTTAAAGCCATGTACTAAGCAATTTATTAGAACAGAGGCATAAGCTTTGAATTCAATATCTTCAAATAAAGAGATTAAACAAATACTTTAATTTATGGTTGCTTATCCTAGTACAAACAAAAACAAAATATACAACTCTTTTAAGAAAAAAATTCACTCAAAGCATGAAATTTTTAATGAAACTTAAGATATTTGACTAAAATAAGGAATAAGACTAGCACACCATTCAGAATTAGCAAACTTAGAATAATAGTAGACTAATACACCAATCAATTGACAAGTAAACAATACATATAATTCATGCAAGAGTCCTCTGAGGCCATGAAAGATTCTCTAGTACAAATAGTAGAAGACAATAGCTTATGATACTCATTTATATATATACATCTACATGGTATGGACAAGGGATTATAATTGATGAACCATGACCTTCAAAACTCATATTCCAATACGAAAATGTAATCAGTGTTCTTCTATTTCAACTTATGAGTCTCACGCAACATTTTCTCAATAGAACGCAAAGATGAATCCATGCTTGTGAGTTGGCTTTGCGTGTATGCAATCCACTCATCTACCATGGATCCAATCTACTCTCAATAAAAGCACCAATTAAATAAGTAACTACACTGCAAACAATTATCAAATCAATAAAGGGAATAAGAATGTATAGGTTAGAGTAAGAAGCAATGAAACAGTGAAAACAGCCCTGAACACAGGGAGCCCTGCACTAAGAATTCATAAGCATTATCAATGGTTATCTTTCATCCACTAGCAATTCCCTTTTAACAACCCATTTTTTCCAATCCGTTGCAAATAACTATGAGTTAGCACTGGCTAAATATCATTTGTGACGCACAACACTTACACTCTATAAGCATTTTTATTTTAACAATAACATGTATGTTATTTATATTTATAAGCAGTATCTTAAATAATAATGTAATGCAATGTCTACAATAATGTAACAATATCATCTTGAATAATGTAAAGACTGCAAAATCATTATGCTGGTTATCTCAGCTACCTAGATTTCATAATTTTTCAACCATATCATATCAATTCATATGACATTGCTTGGTGTCCAATTAATGCAATAACTAAGAAGGATCAAAGACAGAACTTCAATAGATTGCGGAAAGCGGATATTGCCCAGCAAGTGATTGTGATATAAATCATTAGACAAATTAAAGCATGGAATATTTGAACTTAAGGAGTAAAAAATGAAACACAAAATAAATTACCTGTTCCCAGTTTTTCTTAACCACTGTTAAAGCAGAGTCATATGACTGTTGCCTCTCCTTCATTTGAGAAAATTTATTCTCAAGAGCTGTATGCTCTACTTCTGCGTTTCTAATTTCTGCATAAGCTTTTAATTTTGAAACTGAAGTACAACAATATCAAGCTGTAATAAGAGAGCCATAAGTTCAATTAGAATCACCCATGCAGGTTATTACCTTAGTTCTTCCCATATGCTAGTGCTTCCAAGAGCCACAGTCAGGCCGAGAAGCGGCGCAGGGACCGGATCAATGCACAGCTTACAAGTCTAAGGAAACTAATTCCAAAAACTGATAAGGTACAATAGCTCATTTTAATTTTAATGTGTCTTAAATACTATAAGGTATTGCTATTTGAAACAGGGCATAGTTAATTTGAATGATACCATGAAAATATAAACATAATTAATGAATTTGTGAAGTTTCTGATTAAGAATATGTATATAGAAGGTGATTTAAACAATGTCGGATTATAAAAATTTATAGATATGATTTATAATATATGAATTTTCAATTCAAGTGTAACAAATTGATCTTGCAGATGGACAAGGCAGCTTTACTTATGTCTTTTGAAATCATGTCTTTTGTCTTAAAGCAAAACAAATTAGCCACTAAATGTTCAAACACTTTTGAGGTTGAATCAAGTTGCCAACACTGAATAGTGAATAATGTGTCACCTACCATGACCACTTGGTATCATGAATGAATGGTCATTGTTTGCAAATATGATAGGAATCTAAGAGTTTGGTTGCTAAATCAATAAGCATACACTTGCATTTCCAAAACAGGATAAGAGCTTTTTGTGGTAGTAATTGAACAAGGTACCTTAGTACTTATATCAAGACATAATAAATCTTAAAAACCATTCGATTGTTATTGGAAAGAGTTGGATTTAGAATCCAAACTAAAGTTTGAATTAAGTTTTTACTACTTCCATCAGCTGTTAAGTGTTATTAAAATACAATCCAAAAATAACAAAGAGTGAACAGAGCAAGTAACTAACAAATGCAAGCACAAATGACTAGAAATATAATATGCATCCAAACGAAGAATAAATGATTTGCTATCTGTACTTGTTATACTTGTTATCAATTTTTACTCTTTTGAGAATAGACATATGCTGACTCCACATTCTCTTAAAGCAAATTAAAGGCCCAACCCCAATGCCTATAATATATATAGTAACTCACCCTGCATGTACTTCAAGGTCCCATTAACTTTGCTTTCTATCTTCTTCTTCTTCTATACCATTGCTTCTCATTACTTATTAATTAAACAAGCCCAATATGAGGCACTCTCATTATATTTTAGCATTTTTCTTCACTTTAATTCTTACAACTCAAGCAAGACACCATCAGCTAAAGGGAGAGAAATCAACCTGAAAGTAGTAGCTAGCAAGAGGTTTTTATATTATATACTTTTCTATTCTGCCGAAAGTAGTAGTTGTAGTGTAGTGTGCTGTGTGGCAAAATAAGCTTTCATAAGAGATTATGTAGCATATTAGTTAATGTCAAAATAATAAGAATTATAATGATATAATAATTACTCATGCTCAAATTATAAAAAAGACTAATATAATTACTTTAGATCCAATAAGAGATCAGTGTGAAGAAGGATATTAGGTACTAGAGATCAAGGAAAGAAATTGAGTTGTAATATGCAAAATGAAAGTAGAGGTGAATCTGCTATCAAAGAGAAAATCATAATAACATTGATTATGAATTGAATTCTTAGTTACGATAGAAAGAAAGAGTTCAGCTAATTATAGTAATGACTAACTATACATAACTAACTTAATATAAAGTTGTTATCACTAACTAAAGGTAGCTACAAACAAAATTGATGAATGGAGGGTTTTTGGATTTTAATTCTTAGTCTTAAAACTGTAATTGTAATTGTAATTATATATCATGCATCTCATGCTTAGCTTATTCAAACCAAGCAATAAATAAAGCATATTTCATCAATCATGATGATGTCTTCATCAGCAGCAGCTCCTTCCAGTTACCGAAACCCTAATTCAATTCCAGCAGTAGTGAAGAGAAAGCGAAGTCAACCAAGAAGACCAGGCAAGAAATTAAAGAATACCTAGCTTGAAATCTGTTATTATATATGTGAATTGATGAATTGAAGCATGCAGATCCAGAGGCAGAAGTAATAGCTCTATCGCTAAAGTTGCTAATGGCGAAGAACTGTTTCGTGTGCGAGATATGCAAGAAAGGAGGGACCAGATCCTACAGTTGCACCGGCGAGGGGCAGTGGAAGCTTCGGCAGAGGGAGAAGGAGGTGTTGGTGGTGGGCACGGGTTGAACAAGGGAATTTGGGGGAGTTTGCGTCTCTGAACTTTAGACACGGGAGTGGACGCGGGAACATGTATTTTTAGTGATAAAAATCGACGGCTAATTTGTCGATTTTAATTTAAAAAAAACAACATATATAGCGTCTATTTTATAGATTAAATTTACACCATCCATTCCATTTTAGAGAATAATCTAAACCGTTTAAATTTATCGACAGCAACATTGTCGATATTTAAAATAATAAAATAGACGACATACTCGTCGATTTTAATTTAAAAAAAAATAACACATCTAGCGTCTCTTTTATAGATTAAATTTACACCGTTCCATTTTGGAAAGCAATCAAGACCGTTCACATTTATCGACGGCAACGTTGTCGATATTTTAAATAATAAAATAGATGCTATATTCGTCGATTTTATTTTCGACTTCTGGTGCATCAATGATATGACGATAATAGAAAAAAAAATTAATACATCATAAAAATATCGACGACCAAGCTGTCGATTTTAATATTTAATTTTTTTATTATAATTTTTAGTAATATCGACAGCAAGCCATCGATAATTATCGACGGCAGAAATAACCGTCGATTTTTGGCGTCGAAAAAAACGCTTTTTCTTGTAGTGTTTGTTTTTTTATCTCTATTTCAAGAAAGACATAAACTAAACGCTAACTAACGGTTTGAGACAGTTTGAAACAATACAACTCCTCCATCATTTTTACAATGAATTCATAATGAAAATTGTTTAGGTGGGATACGTAGATGATGAATTAATACATTAAATATCATATTGTTATTGTCAAATTAATTAGAGACTTAATTATTTTTAAATTCAAATTAGTTAGGAGCTTATTTTTTCTTACTTATTGAGATAAAACAATATTTTTTTATGTCAAACTGATTAAGAATTTATTTGTTAAAAAATTATTTATCTTAAAAAAATTAATGCAATTTTTAAAATTATTTTTTATTGATATATTATTTATGGTGGATGCTACCATACCTTCTCTAAAATAAAGGGTAAATTATCCCATGATATATATAGTGCTTATAATTATAATTAAGTTGAATGTTAACCATAATAATTAGGTATATATTCTCCTACTTTTCTCTCTTTCTTTTGTGATTATTTAAATTTAGTTTAGTACCGCCAGTCTATGGTGGTGGTGGTGGTTGTCACCACCGAAGAAATCTCTTTGCGATGAACTCACAAACCCATCAACAAGGTTACGTATTCAGCTCGTTACATGTGGCAACATTTGTGCTACCTAGGTACGGAGAATCTCTGCTATATAGGCGCCACTCCTTCTCAAACTCAGCGTAGCCTCTTCCACCCTCTCCTATATGGTGATAACATTTTCGGAGTTCACTATCTGCAAAACTTTTATCCCGTGAAAGTGATTAAATTCTTGTGCATAATTATCACCTCATCTTGCAAATCCTATTGTCTGCAATTAAATTCGACTTGATCTCCACCTCATCGACAACAATATCTTTAATCTCATGAGGATCCAAATCTACCATCTCTTGAAACTTGTATTTGACATCATCAACAACAATGTCTTTAATTGTGTTTATGACTTGAGGATTTGAAGAATCTTTTCAAATGTCACTACAAGAAAAATCACTTTTAACGGCCATTTATTTCGCTTTTAGCGGCAATAAAAATAGCCACTAATACATTTATCGGCAATTAGACATTAGCCATCTTATGCTTCGCCGCTAAAAGGTTTTAGTGGCAATTATAACATTTGTCGGTAAAGACCTTTTTAATAGCCGCAAAAAGTATATTTTATTATGCATAAAAATATATATATTTTTGCCAACAATAATTATTATTATGCATAATATAAATATACTGAAATTAATTACTATAAAATGAGATATTTTATTAAAATAAAAATATTGATACACAAATTTCTCTAAAAAATAATAAACTATGTTACAAATCTAAACAGCAAAAAATGCTACAAATTACAAATCTCCACGAGATTTAGATGCTATTCTTTCTCCTATCTTCAACAACCTCTTATCTATCTCCCAATTTCCACATTTTGCCTTTGCAACTAAGGGTTCCTCCACAGCTGAAAGGGAATTAATTTGAAGAGCGTGACCTTGATCCCTATGCCAAGAAAGAAGATGTGATTAAATGTCATACAAAAAATAGAAATAGAATAAAAATACAGTTGCTCAATAACTAATCTAAATTATTTCTTAACTAGCATTGCTAATGAGGTATTAAATTTGTCCATGTTACAAAGAATGGAAATATATAAAAGATTAACAATATAACAGTGTATAGATCATAATGACACCCCAAAAAAAATTCTCCATTGGTCGAGAACTATTTACCACAACAAGATTTTTCATTTCATTAGTGACTTCCCGCATATCCATCTAATATTCATTATAAATTTGCTGACATAGTCATGATGCATTAGTAGATCCATCTAATAGCAAGACTAACATAACTTACAAAGTGAATAACTTTTGAAATCATTAGAGACCTACGTGATGGTGCTTATAAACTCAAGTATCAAAGTGAAACTGCTATGGATCTTACTTAGTCCAGCAAGTTTTTTACTTTATCAGTGCTTAGCTTTAGTAGTCGATTAAACTTTCATTGTGTTTTCAAATCTCCCTCAAATAATCACCACCAGGGTGCAACAATACCCTGAAGATAGGCCTATCTTTTTTCTTCTCTTAATATTTTTGCTAGAAAATTACTTTTAGTTTATAACATAAATCATTAAAAAGTATTAAGAGTTGAAACTTACATCGAGATCAGACAAGTGTAAAAACTAGATTATTATCCTACTAAGCCGAAGATCGAATCTGAATCTAATTCAATTCAATATATTTGATAAATTCATTTTAAGTTTTCGAGCTAAAAATAGTTGGATCTGAAAATAATTTTTTAAAATTGTGTTAATAAACTATGAACTCTCCGAATTATTATTATTATTATTATTATTATTATTCCCAAACAAAATGACACTATGTATTTATTTATTTTATTGTTGAATTTATTACACAGGTACAAAAATACATATTATTGTAGTCTCCACGAAGACTAACATACAAAAATAAGAAATGGACAACTAATAAAAATAAACGAGGATGCAAAGTGAGTTTTTTCTCCCTGAAATAAGATATACACAAGGATGCAAAGTGATGTAAAAGATGACAAATATTACCTCTTTGTGGACTAAATTGGAGAAGCATCCCAATAACTGGTAGCAATACCTCCACTTCACCTGGTCACACAATTTTCATTATCATATTAAATACATGCTTTTCACTAGAAATAGAAAAATAAAAGACTATTTGCTTCCTTTGAAGTTTATACCTGTCTCAAGAAGCTTTAAGACATACTTGAAGAGCTAAGATATGGCGCTGTGATCGTGCTAGTTCTTCTTTTCTTTGAGCTTGTTGTCTAGCTAGGAGCTGACAGTAAAATAGGATCGAGGATCCAATTAAGGCAATAAAACAGGTTGCAATGTAGAAAACTTTCAACGCAGATACTCTTTACAATATACATTAGTGATAAATTAAAAGTGGGAATGGAATTACACCATAAATTAGGAATAAAGACATACCAGAATTTGCTGTTCTGCAGCAAAGGGGCTTAAATTCATTGAATCCACTTTATGCGAGGCTGTTCAGAACAGTTGAAATAATATTTAAATCCAGAAAACGTTATACTAGAAAATCACCAGATATTTGAAACAACGAAAATATACTTAAAACGCTCAGCAAGCAGAACAATTTCTGCCAGGATATAAATGAATTAATACCTGTGTTATAATTATCATTGTCACTGTGGTCAACCTGAGATTATAGCACAAGATTGTCAGACCAGCAGAATAAATATACAAGATCACATGAATGTTAAGTACCATATCTATGTCTCAATAATCATATGATTTACTAAAAGCAGGAAAGGAAAAAAAACATAAAAACAAAAACCTGTGGTCTTGATTGAAGAGATTGATGAAGATTCCTATTATCATCTGAAAGTCTAGATATTTCATTATCCTTCTCCTCAATCATTTTATCAACAATATCATGAAATGAAGCATGTTCAACCTATGAAGGGGAAAAACAAAGAAGGGGAAAAAATAATCAGAGGAACTAATGTCCATCAAGAACGTGTTTAAGAACTTTAATATCACCTTCAATTTTTTATATTGCAGTTTGAGCTCTTGCAACTCCTTTTTCATATCTTGTGCAGCAGTTGCTTCATTTTCAGCCTTCATTGAGTCACATTTGACTGCAAAGTTAAGTTGAGGTTAAACCTTCTAAAATTAAATTCATACAAGTATAAGCTACAATTTAATCAGGCAGCCAAGGTTTGTTACTTCGCCACGTTTCTTCTACATTTTTAAGGCTTAGTCCCAATTCTTCTTTCTCCTTAAGGTGCTGAGCATTAGCTGAATCAAGCTTTGTTTCTAAGTTCCTTACTAGTTGCTTGGCATTTTCAAGGGCCGTCTCTCTGAAATTTATAAATAAGTTGTTGAGACTGCGCTAAAGTAAACAGTGAAAAATAGTCTATCCTCTAGTTGTAGACAAATCATAGCACAAATCAATAGTCTACTCTACTCTACGGATGAGGGTTGATTGATTCAGGCTTTGAGAAATTGGAAGACTTTGGAATTAGGATGCTCTCACAAATCATAGCACAATTGTATTTTAAACAGTTACTTTAACAGAGATGCTCTCACAAAACTCTCACAATGTGAAAAAAATACATAAATAAATGAAATAAGAATACATTTTGATTCAACTAACAAAAAAGCTTTTCATCAACTTAGTAAAATGCCATACATGAATGTGCATTGTGAAGAACAGAGGGAAATCGATTCTCCCATAAAAATTAATTCATGTGAATTAGTTATATATAATTAGTGTACTATCAATATTTCCAAACTTTTTATTGATAAATAAACTGAACATAACTCAAACCACTGATTGTGTAGAGGAGTAAGACAATATTCTTAAAAATAAATAGAATAGAGCAAGTGCAGCACCTTGTAATCTTTTTTTCATCATTCATCTTTTTTTGAAGCTCACCATTAGTAACACTTCTTTGATAATCTTCAGAGGAAAACATAGAGCCATAAGATGCCTATGTTCAAAGATTGGCAACTAAGCACTCCCAAACACAAAACAGAACAACAAAATACAAACCTAAGAATGCAATACTATTTTATAAAAATTATGAAACAATTAAACTATAATTACATTACTAAATTGTGATTACTCAAAAAAGAAACAACAATTTAAATCAAACCTAAGAGGAATTTGAAGGTGAGCGACAAATCGGTAAAGTCTTTGTCCTTCGACATGATCGAACTCGAAACTGCAAAAATAATGAAAAGAAGAAAAGGATTATGTGAGCTTCTTCAATCGATTAAACTGAAAGAGATGTGCGTGGAGAGAGAGAGATGTATACTGGAACTATTGTTATTAATTCAACAATTCAACTAAATTAATCAAGTAGTATGTAAAATCAATCTACAAGCCTTCAACGACGACGATGGAGGAAGAGATGCTGAGGATCGAGGCTGAGGCGAGAGGCTTGAGTGAAAGAGGTGAACGGTGGAGAGTTTTCGATTTGACTGAGAGGATAGAGCACGGCACCACGGCGGAGCAGAGCAAAGGTTTCAAAATGCAGAACAGAGCACAGGTTTCAGAACGGCGCGAGTAGAAAAATACGACGGAGCAGAGCAGAACAAGGCATGAGCTCGAGCAATGAGAAACACGACAACGGCGAGCAGAGAAGAGGGATTACAGTAGTGGCAGATCTGGCAGCGCAAGGTAGAAACAACAACAACAGCGCAAGGCAGAGACGGTGCTGGAGGTGAAGAAAGTGGCGGTGGCAACTTCTCTCTCCGTCGTCTTCTTCTCCTTCTTTCTCTTCTTCCTCCTTTGATGGAAGTTCTCCCTTTCTTTTCTTCTCTTCATCACTCTCTGTCTCTCTCCCCTCACCGTGCATTTTTTCTTCTGTCTTTTCTTTTTCCCATGCAATGGAGAACCCTAACCTTCTTTTTATGGTGTTCTCTGATCTTCTAATCGTAATTAACTTTGTGTTTTATTGTTTTTTTTTTGTTATTAAGTTGGATTTGGTTTATTTTAAAATTGATAGAAAATGATAATCAAAGTTAAAATATGTATTAAAGATAAAATTTATTTTTTAGAAGAGACATTAAAAAATAAAAATTTTAAACGCACATAAAAAATAAAGTTTAAAATAAATTTAAAGACAACTCTTATAAAAAGTAAGATATTAACTTTGATTATCATTTTCTATCAAATTAAAAAAATTAAAAATATAAAAAGATAATAATTTTCTGGCAATAGTAATAATAGCCACTATAACATACAATAATAATGGCCAATATATAATTGCCGTAAAAAGATAACTTAAATTAAAAAATTAGTGGCCATTATGTTATTGCCACTAAAAGTTTGTCGCTAAAACATCATTTTTTTTGTAGTGTGTCTTTATGACTTTTATCATCACGGACCATAAGCTCTCTTCAACCTTTAAGTGCATCAATTGTATTCGTAAAGATATTTTCCACTTCATAAAACTCATATGGTGAATCACTTTCAATATATATATCACAAGGGGTAATTTACCTTTTATTTTAGAGAGGATACGGTAGAATTCATCATTATTTATTATATTAATATTTTTTTAATAAATTAATCTGTAGTTAGGATGGCATTTTTTCTTTAATTTACCTTCTATTATTTTTTTAATTTATAGCAGACGTTATTAATATTTTTTTCTAGAATTATTTTTATGTAGTTTTTTTTGTGCTTTAGTCCAATTTCTTATTAAAAGAATAAGTATAAAGTAATTAATAAATTATTTAAATTTAAAAATATCATTTATTATAAAATTAAGTAAATAATTCGTCATATATTTTTAAAAAATATAAATAAAAAATTATACAATTAAAAATAAAGAATATTACTGAAAATTAAAATATAATTAATAAATTACTTATATAATTTTAAAAAAGTGACTGTAATATGTTACTACTTAATACATGAGTGCATTATTAGACAATAAATTAAATAAGTGACATTCTTTATAAAATACTAAACCTACTCAAAAGAATTGCTAAAGTTACACGATAAAAGAGCTATGAGTAGTGACATCAAGTCAACAACGATGCTTAACGCATATTTTATAAAAGTTAGTCAATTTTTAATAAAATTATCATGTTTACATATATAAATTTACAGATATTTTAATTTAAATAGTTATATATCGCTATATGTAAATAATTCTTGAAATTTATTATAAATCATCGCTCTTTATTTATATTGATAAATCAGTAAATCTTCACCTATCTCTAATCTTGTGTTAATATATAATATTAATAGATTTATCATATTTTTTTTTATACTTTGAGTTATTCAGTGATTTTTAATATATATATATATATATATATATATATATATATATATGTGTGTGTGTGTGTCTGTGTGTGTGTGTGTGTATGTGTGTGTGTGTGTGTTTTATATATATATGTGTGTGTGTTTTATTTCATTTAGTACTAATAGTTGGCTACTAATATATTTTATTATAAAGATATTAAACATAATTATTAATTTATTAGCTTGAAGAGAGGACAAATTAAGTTTTACATTACTAAAAAATTTTGTGCGTATCAAAACCTAATATGAATATTATAATTATTATTATATATGCCACATATGTCAAATAATGTGTTTATTATAATTCGTAAATTGTCTTTCAATTTTCATTAATATTCTGTGTTTTTAATTGCATAAATTTTTATTTATATATTTAAAAAATATATTGAGAATTATTTATTTTATTTTATAATAAATAATATTTTTTAATTTAAATAATTTATTAATTAATTTATACTTATTAAATCATATATTCAATAATTTTTTAAAAAAATATTAATATAATGAATATTATAGCAATAACATATTAATTTTAAAAAATATTATACCAATTTTTTTAAAGATAAATAAATTCCAACAAATAAATTCTTGACCAATTTGATATCAAAATAACATCGTTTTATCCAAATAGATATACAAAAATAAATAAATATCTAATCAATTTAAATTTAAAAATAAATAAATCTCTAATCAATAACCGTATAGTACTTGATGTTTCAGCTCATCATTACCCAAATGTGTGCTATATATCTAATAAATCTTTATTAAGAATTAATAGTATAAATTATGAAAGAATTTTGTATGTGCATTGTCCCAGAATGTTAAGGGACAAAAGTTAAATTTAACTTTTTTTTTATTAGGACACACCGTTATCTTTTGAGATAATGATCAGGAGTAGAATTAACTGTTCATTTAACTAATAATAGACATGCCAAACTTCTATTTTGTTTATCTTAAGTGAATTTAGAATCCTTTGAAGTAAGCAATAAACATGTAATTCATACGACAAAAAATGTTTTGAACATAAAATGGTAGCATTCAATGATTGGATGCTAAAATAAATCAATTTTTTAAATATAAATTATTTATAACAAGATCTCACATACACTAGCTAGTTTATTATTCAACGTGCTTACATAATAATAGATGTCCTATGATACGAGTAAACCCACTCATAATAGGCCGAATACAGCAATTGCAGAACTGACAACTCATGATGGGCCAAATTTACCAATTGCAAATCAACAAGCAAAAGAATAAGGAAATCACCTATGTGGATGAAGGATTATGAAGGGTAATGTGAGGGTGCGTCACAAGGGATTTTTATAGTATGCTGAGGTGGATAGTTAGTTACAACAATAGAGAGAATGCATGTGTATAAGGAGAGAGGAGTGTAATGGGGGAGAATAGGATATTTCATATGGAAGGTTGCTATAGGAGTCTTCCCTGAGTCAGGGTTGCTGCTGTTGTTGATTAACTACAATAACATTCGCACTGTTTCATTGATTACTTGATATTTTTCCTGCATTGTTATATATCTTCACTTGCTGAATTTGTTCTGGTGTGTATTGTCTTTTGGTTACCTATTAATTGGTGCTTTCATTGAGAGAATCGGAGCCATTGCGGAAGGAACACGTGTGAACCAATTAGAGGAGCTCACTTTGTCAAACAAGCAAGAGGTCACCACTCTTAGCTGCGGTCTCGTGGAAGCTAACGAGAGGATCGCCGATACGCAAGCTCAGCTCACGAACATGGACTATTCCTTACGATCCATTGAAAATCTGCTTTGTGAGAATTTGAAATTGAAGCTTAAGGTGAATGATTATGGCTTCAATGGTGATGACACCATGAAAGGTGGTTCAGGGGCAGGGTCTGTGAGTGTGGGGGCTGAGCAACCGTGGCCCCGACTCAGAGTGAAAGTTGCCGATCTACCAATGTTCGACGGTGAGGGGGTGGAGGATTGGGTGTTTCGGGCCCGCCAATACTTATAGACTTTTGAGATACCCATGGAACAATGAATCAGGGTATTGTCATTTCACTTGGTAGGGACTGCTTATGCTTGGTACCGGTGGGGGATCAACAACAACATGGCGTATACATACGAAGCATTTCTGGAAGCGATGGTCCTCAGATTTGGAAAAAACCTCTATTATGATCCCCGAACCGCCATTAAAGAGTTGAAGCAGAGTGGATCGGTGGAAGAATATCAATGCCAATTTGAAGAATTGACCAACCGAGTCAACGGATTGAGTGAAGAATGGATAATCTCACTCTTCGTAGCCGGACTCAAAGAGCCATTGAAGTGTGAATTGCTCTTGGCCCAACCTACCTCTTACGTACAAGCTGTCTCCATTGCCAAACTGCATGAACAAAAAAATACGGTAACTACGGGTCTAGCTAGAAGCACTAGTAGTAAGCCCATTACTCAACAAGCCCCAACCCAATTTGCACCCAACCGCACTCTCAATCCTATTTACACTAATCAGAAAATTCAAACTAACCCCACCTCTACCAACCCCGCAAACCCTGCAATTCTCCATTCCATCACCACTCCCACCAAGGCACCCCAGCCACCATTCAAGAAAATAACAAGTGTTGATATTCAAGCTAGATGAGAAAAAGGATTGTGTTACTATTGTGATGACAACTACGCACCGGGACATCATTGCAAGGCCTCATATCAATTGCTCATTGGGGAAGAGGAACTTTGGGAGTTGTTGCAAGGAACGACAGAGGGTAATGGAGAGGTACATGAGTCAGACACCGAAGAAGAGGAGGAAGAGGGTGAACAACAGAATCCGCGGATTATCCTCAATGCTTTTGAGGGCGAATTTCACTCTGAGACCTTGCGTGTGAAGGGTACCCACGCCAACAAGTAGCTGCTGATTTTAATCGATGGGGGTAGCACCCATAATTTTATCAAGGGGTCCATAGCTAAGAAGCTCAATTTGTCTCTCACTCCTACACCTGCATTAAAGGTAATGGTTGGTAATGGTGAATCCATAAACTGTGCTACAAAATGTCAAGACCTATCACTATTGGTGCAGGGATACGGATTCTCCGCGGACATGTACGTCTTGGACCTTAAAGGAGCAGATGTTGTGTTGGGTGTACATCGGATGATAAGATTAGGCACCATCTGAATTAACTACATGGAGCTGTTTATGAAATTTAAGGAAATGGGGACATGGATTACATTCAGGGGTGAACGATCGCTGCGAGAGACCGAGCTTAATTTCAGGGAGCTACGAAGCGGAAGTAGTAACATTGCTTCATTGTTTCAATTCGCAGCGATTCCATCGGTGGAAGAGCCCGTTTCGGAGGTAGAAGAAGTGGCTATCCAAACAGTTATTGAGGAATTCACTGATGTTTTTGAAGAACCAAAACAACTTCCCCCTCATAGAGCTATTGACCACCCTATCCACCTTACACCGGGTGCATCGCCAGTAAGCATTTGACCATATAAATATCCCCATTTTCAGAAGGAGGAGATGGAGCGGTTAGTGTTAGAAATGTTACAAGCGGGGCTGATTAGGAATAGTCAGAGTGCATTCTCAAGTCCAGTATTGCTAGTAAAAAAAAAGGATGGTGGTTGGCGATTCTGTGTTGATTATAGAACTCTGAACATGATAACAATTAAAGATAAATTCCCAATCCCTACTATTCATGAGATTCTTGATGAGTTGCATGGAGCTAGGTTTTTCTCCAAAATTGACCTCAAGAGTTGGTACCATCAGATCAGAATGCGTGAAGAAGACATAAGCAAAACATCATTTCGTACTCATATGGGTCATTATGAGTTTGTAGTGATGCCTTTTGGGCTTACTAATGCACCTTCCACCTTCCAAGCGACAATGAACAGGATTTTCCAACCATACTTGAGGCGAGGCTTCAATTGCAAGAGAAGCTACAGAGGGTACATTACCTTCTAAATATGTATTCAAGGATGGGTTGATGACATACCGAGGTAAAATTTGGGTTCCGAATGTTGCTAATATACTTAAGACGTTGTTGCACCAGTTCCATTCAGCCTTGATTGCAGGGCATGGGGGTATTTTGAAAACGTATAAAGGGTTGGGTGAGCTGTTTTTTTGGCCAGGGATGCGCCAAGATGTGGTTCGATTTGTCAATCGTTGTGTGGAGTGTCAGTGTACAAAGTATGTCACCGCCAAGCCAAAAGGACTCTTGCAACCGCTTCCGGTTCCGGCAAAGCCTTGGGAAGACATTAGTTTAGACTTCATCACCAAACTATCAAATTCCAATGGTTTTACTGCAGTGTTAGTAGTGGTGGATCGGTTCGGTAAAACAGCCCGGGTTGCACCGTTAAAGACGGGGTTCACTGCCAAATTGGTTGCTCAGAAATTCATCAATTCCGTGGTGAGGTATCATGGCTTCCCAGCCACTATTGTCTCAGACAAGGACCCTCTTTTTCTTAGTCGTTTTTGGAAAGAATTGTTTCAGCATTGTGGTACTAAGCTGCTCTATAGCACGACTTATCATCCTCAGACGGATGGGCAAACCGAGGTTGTTAATAGGACCCTGGAGCAATATCTGCGTGTGTTTATACATGCTCATCCAACCAAGTGGTCTCCCTACCTCAATTGGGCAGAGTTCTGTTACAATAATTCTTTTCACTCCACCATTGAAATGTCACCACATGAGGCCTTGTATGGGTTTGCTGACAGAACTATACCCGGCTATACTAGTCGCTCTTCTTTGGTCCAAGACGTGGATGATCTATTGCGAGTTAGGGAGATTCTTGACATGGAACTCCGATTTCGCCTCCAACAAGCCCAAGAATGCATGAAACACCAAGCTGATTCTTATAGACATGAAAAATCATTCAATGTTGGTGATTTAGTTCTCTTAAAGATTCAACAATATCGGCAGGGGTCCATAGTGACGCGAAGACATTTGAAGCTTGGTAAGAAATATTTTGGACCATTTAAGGTGCTCCAAAGAGTGGGAACTGTCGCTTACAAACTGGAGTTACTAGTTGGAAGTTCCATTCATCCCGTTTTTCATGTTTCACTACTGAAGGAGTTTAAGGGTGAGTCCGTTATGGCAGGGGGCATCAACGAGCTTCCTCTTTCTCTGCCTTTTGAACCAGTGCCGGTAGCCATTATTGATAGTAGAACCTTGCAGCTTGATGATGGGTCTCAGGATGTTCAAGTGTTAGTGGAATGGCAAGGAGCACCAAGAGAGGAAGCAACATTGGTAAGTTGGGCTAAGTTGGTGAGAATGTATCCTGGGGAAGTGACAAATGGATTTTTTGCTAGTAAAGAATTTCACAAAATTAATCACGTTGTAAGTATAGTTTCTAAACCAACAAAGAACCCTTTCGTACAAAAACTTATTTGTCACTAAAGCAAACCCAATGAAAATAAACCAAAGTATTTAAACCTCGGGTCGTCTCTCAAGGAATTGCAGGGAGGTGTAGTTATTATTGATTATGAGATAGTATGTTTTTGGGTTTTTGAAATAAGGAACAAGGAAATAAATGGCAAGAAATTAAATTAATAACTAAGAAAACTCTTGGCAACGTATGAGAACTAAACGTCCTATCCTAGTTATCCTTATCAATTGTGATGAGAATTGTTCATTGCTCCTACTTAGTTAACCTCTAACTATAAAAGAAAGTCAAGTGGACTAATCAATTTGATTCCTCAAGTCCTAGTCAACTCCTAAGGAAAGACTAGCTTTAGAGGGATCCAAATCAATCAGCAACTTCCAATTATCAATCAACAAAGGAGTTTGATAACTCAAGAGTCTCCAATTACTCAACCAAAGCCAAGAACATAAAAATCAAACTTAAAACCCTCCCAAGCATTTTAACAAACACTTGGAAGGAATAACATAAAAACATGGGAAACTAATAAGAGATAATAAAATCCAAACAACCAATTGAAAGCATCAATAACATAAATTAAAGAAAGCAATCATAGATATGAAATACCTCAAATTGCATTAAATAGAAAATCAAATCTAACATAGAGTTCATAAACCAAATTGGAAAAAATAAATAAATCAACAAGAGAAAATAGATAAACTAAAGAACTAGAACAAATAAGAGTAGAAGAGAACTTAATTAAAGCAAAGTAGAATTCCCAAATTAAGAAATACTAAACTAAACCTAAAATCCTAACCTAGAGAGAGGAGAGACCCCTCTCTCTAGAAACTACATCTAAAACCTAAAAATTATGTGAATTGATGAATGAATGAATCCTCCATGATTCTCCCATTTTGCAGCCTCTATTATGTGTTCTCAGGCTTGGAACTGGGCCAAAAAGGAACCCAGAAATTGCCCCCAGTGCTTTCTGCAACTTTCTGCATGTGGCGCATGTCACGCGTACACGTAGGTCACGTGCGCGCGTCATTTGGCGAAATTCCTTGTCACGCGTACGCGTCAGTCATACGTACGCGTCGCTTGTCTTTTGTGCTAGGCACGCGTACGCGTCGCTGCCAGCTCCTCAAAACTTCATTTTCTCACGTTCCTTCCACTTTTGCATGTTTCTTTTCCATCCTCTAAGCCATTCCTGCCTTATAAAGCCTAAAAATACTTAACACACAGATCACGGTATCGAATGGTAATAAAGGATAATTATAATCGACAGTTTAAAGGCCCAGTAAACATGATTTCAACTATATCACAGAATCAGGAAGGATTTGTAAAACCATGCAAATTATATGAATAAGTAAGTAAAAAATTGATAAAAACCACTCAAATTAGCACAAGATAAACCATAAAATAGTGGTTTATCAATCTCCTCACACTTAAACATTAGCATATCCTCATGCTAAGCTCAGGAGAAACTATAAAAGAGTGAAGGCAGAATGGTAGAACTTATGCAATGCAACATATCTAAATGCAAGCTACTTACATGCATCATGCTATTCTAATTACTATCCATCTATATATATAAGTATACATATGGTCAAATTGAGTCAACTTTCCAAGAAATTATATATGCGCAATCAAGGACTAGATGAATCATATCAAAACACATTCACAATTGAGTTGAGTTAATGAAAAGAGTTCACAAACTTGCAAGACAAGCAATGACCAAATATGGACATATGGAAATGAGCAATTGAACCCTCACTGGAATTGTATATACACTCTAATCACTCAGTGTTTGCGATTAAAACACTCAAATCTCCTCTAGTCATGCTTTCTAAGACTTTGTTCTTCATCTAACCAATCAACAGTTATCAAGTGTACAAATGCAAACATCATTAGGTCTTTTCAAGGTTGTAATGGGGCCAAGGTAAGTTTAATTCTTATGAAATTAATTGAGTGTTGAATGATGTTATGGATTGATGCAGATTTTTGCAAAATCACAACTCGGCAAGTGCGTCGAATCGTATCAAGTAATACCATGGTGAGTGGGTTATCGTTCCCAGGAGGATTAATGGACTAAGCAACAATGATTAATTGACTACTTCTAATTAGACAAATCGAAATAGAAGAGTAAATTATTTAAACGTGAAATAGAGGCAAATAAAATAGCAAACAGTAAGTGAAAATAATAATGGTAAGAATATTAAGATTTCAGAGATGTTCACTCTCTAGAAAAATAATTCTTGTGTTTATTTATTTGAGGTATGCAGAGATCAATCACAATAAATCATATGTAATTGAATTTCAATTCCTTGACAACCCAATTTCTCCCTAATTAACTAATCACCAATTTCTTGGTCAACTAATTAAGAAAAGAGGTTAAGCACAAATCTAATTTAGTTTCAAATAAAATTCAAGAATAGTCCTTAGGTTAAATTATATGTCACTTATCCAAACTAGTCCTAAACAATTGAAACTTACAAGAAATAATGATTTCCAAAAGTTTTCTAATCCAAATTTTATGTCACATTGACACAAGAATTATTGTCGGTAAGAAATTCCACAAAATATTTAAGTTGCAAGTATAGCTCCACACCAACAAACAATTCTCGCAATCAAATTAAATTTATGGTTTTGTCACATGTACAAACCCCAATAAAAATTAACTGAAGTATTTGGACTCCGGGTCGTCTCACGAGGAATTTCAATGAAGTGTATGCTTATTGGCTATGAAGGGGTAAGGGGGTTTTTTGATTGATAAGAGGGCAAGAAATTAAATGACAAGAAAAGTAAATTAAGCAAGTAATTAAAGAGGACAAGTAAATAAGAGAAAAAAAATAATAAAGAGAGAGACATTCATGGCAAGGGTTGAGAACATAGGCTTTCTATCCTAGTCATGCAATGATTAATTCATCTTATCTAGTCAACTCCAACAAATGGAAGAAGGTATCATGTCATCTTCACATAGGGAGAAAGTCAAACAAGACTAATTAATCATGTCACAAATATAAACAAGAATTTATCTTATTACGTCATCTCCAACATTGGAAGAACGTATCATATTATCTTCCATGAGAGATAGTCTAATAAGACTAGCTAATCTCAATCCAAAAGTCCTAATCAACTTACTAATTAAATTAGCAAAAGATTAGTGTCAATGAAAATAATATTAGCTAACAACTCTAGATCACCAACATAAGTTGGGTTTTCATGACTCAAGATCACCTAATTACTCTTTCCAAGCCAAGAATGCTCAAAATCTACTCTAACATCCTTCCAAGCATTTTGTCAAACACTTGGAAGGCATACATGGAAAGCATAGTAAAATGTGCAAGAATAGTAAAATCTACCAACTACAAATTGCAAGGAAACAAGATCAACAACTCAATTCAACAATAAAGAAACATCAAACATTAAATTGCATTAAAAGAAAATCAAATCCAACAAGAGCATCCATGAACATAAAAGAGAAATTAACATTACAAATCATGAGAATGAAAGAGTAGAAGTAAGAAATCATAAAAGAAACAAGATGAAAACATGTAATTAAATCTAGATCTAAGATGGAAATTAACCTAACCTAATTCTAGAGAGAAGAGGGAGCTTCTCCCTCTAGAAACTAACCTACATGATGCTAATGCTACAAACAATTGTTCCCCACTTGTCCAAGCTTGAATTCTGCATGAAATAGCACCATAAATAAGTTGGGTTGGGCCCAAAGTGCTTCAGAAATCGCTGGGGGCGATTTCACTTTAGTGGGCCACGAGCAGCATTGGTGCACATGCGTACATGGCGCGTGCGCACACCTGAACGCGAAGAAATATATGGTAAATTTTATATCATTTCGAAGCCCCAGATGTTAACTTTCCAATGCAACTGGAACCGCCTCATTTGGATCTCTGTAGCTCAAGTTATGGTCGATTGAGTGCGAAGAGGTCAGGCTTGACAGCTTTATGGTTCCTTCATTTCTTCATGAGTTCTCCCACTTTGCATGCTTTTTCTTCATTTCTTCCATCCAATACTTGCCTTATGAACCTGAAATCACTCAACAAACATATCGAGGCATCAAATAGAATTAAATTGAATTAAAATCACCAATTTTAGGGCCTAAAAAGTATATTTTTACACTTAAGCACAAATCAAGGGATAATTGCAAAACCATGCTATTTCATTGAATAAATGTGAGAAAAGGTGATAAAATCCCCCAAATTAAGCACAAGATAAACCACAAAATCGGGGTTTATCAAATCTCCCCACACTTAAACTAAGCATGTCCTCATGCTAAAATCAAGAAAGAAGCAAAGGGGTATCAACATTTATTCAATGCAAACTAACTAAATGCAATCTATCTATATGCAACTTATTTACATGAATGCAATGGCTCAGTCAAAATAAATCAATCTCCAAGAATACACATGCAAGCACAAGTGCTAAGACAATAGCAATCAAAGCAAACCACAATTGAATTGAATTATTGAAAGATTTTACAAACTTGCAAGAAAAGATGTTCATGGGTGGAAACATGTAATTGAGCGATTGAACCCTCGCCGGATGTGTATCCGCTCTATGCACTCAAGTGTATGGGGTTGATTCACTCAATTCTCCCTTAATCATGCTTTCCAATATTTGTTTTTCATCTAACAATCAACAATTATTTCATGCATGCATACAAATATCATGAGGACTTTCCCATAGGTTGTAATGGGACTAGGGTCAAGGTAGGATGCATATGGTCAAGTGAGCTTGAAATTCGAATCTTTGATTAACTTAAACTTCCCACCTAACCTATGACAACCTATACAATTCTAAACAAACCTAGCTATCCATCCTTCACTTTTTCACACACTCATGCATTCTCTTTTTTGATCACAACTCATATGCATTTATTTTTATTGTACCTTGACTTTGGGGCATTTTTGTCCCCTTTTTATTGCAATTTTTTTTCTTTTTCTATTATTATTTTTTTATTATTTTTTTCATTAAATTTTTTTTCAAACTAAAATATATACAAGAACATCAATGCATATGGTTTACACATGATTAATACATGAGTATGTACCAAATTCCCAAGATTCTTAACATAAATACAAAAACACACTTTTATCTCTACCCAATGTTCCCAACTCTCCCAAAATCAAATGATAAATACTCTCACTAGCCTAAGCTAATCAAAGATCCAAATTAAGGGATATTTATTGTTTTTCACTTAGGCTTGTAATGTGCTACAATTAAGAACAAATGGGTTAAGCATAGGCTCAAAATTGGCTAACAATGAAAGATAAAAGGTAGGCTATTTGGGTAAATGAGCTATTGAACAATGGCCTCAATCATATAAATGCATGTATACATAAAATAATGGACATAAAGAATCAAACAAATCAAAGATTACAATCATAGGAAGAGAATAATGCACACAATAATGAAAATAAGTGGTCAAATGATGTAACCACACAATTAGGCTCAAATCTCACATGCTTGTGTTCTTAACTCAAAATATGATCCACAAAGTATATAGTTCAAGCAAGTTCTAATTTTTTTTTTCAATTGGGGTGCCTGATAAACCACTATTTTATGGTTTATCTTGTGCTCAATTGAGTGGATTTTATCAACTCTTTACCCACTTATTCATAATATTTGCATGGTTTTATATTTCCTTCCTGATTTTGTGCTATGATTGAAAACATACTTCTTTGATCTTATATTTGCTTATTATTAATCCTCTCTTATTACCATTATATGCCTTGATATGTGTGTTAAGTGTTTTCAAATATTATAAGGCAGGAATGGCTTGGAGGATGGGAAGAAAGCATGCAAAATTTTGACGTCAAGATTTTTACCAGTAAAAAGATTCATAGAAACAGTTGCGTTGTAGATATAGTCTCTAAACCAACAAAAATCCCTTCATACAAACATTTTAGGTGTCACAAGTAACAAACCCCTTTAGAAATTGTTAACCGAGTATTCAAACCTCGGGTCGTCTTCTCAAGGAACTGCGAGGAAGTATGTTCTTATTATTGGCTATAAAGGTTGTAATCGGGGTTTAGAAGATGAGAAGCAAGTAATTTAAACGACAAGTAAAGTAGATGGCAATTAGAATAAATAAAGACTGTAAGGCATACTTTTGGCAAGGTAAGAGAAGTTAGAGGTCCAACGTAGTTATCTCTCTCAACTATAATGAAAGTTGAATCTAAACTCCACTTGATCAACCTGTACTAGGGCAAAGAAAAGTCAAGGGACTAATTAAATTGACCTTTGAATCCTATTTATTTCCTAAGAAAAGGTTGGGATTACTTAAGTTCAGCTCAATTAGCAAGATAACGATTATCAATTATGTTGAGTTTAATAACTGTTGAGTTACTGAATTCTTAACCAGGACCAAAAGGGGAAAAAGTAAAATTGCTGGACTAATAAAAATATCCTTGGATGGGAAGCAATGGTAACTTAAATCAAAGAGAACAATCATAAACTAAAAATACCTCAATTATCATTAATTCAAATAACAGTCTGTAACATGGGAGAAATTCATAAATTCAATTATAAAGGTAAATAGCCAACTCAGATACTGGAATAGATAAATAAAGTGAAAGGGAAGTTTAAAACAAAGAAATATAAAACCTGGATTGAGAGTCACTCTTAAAACAAGAAGAAATCCAAAATCCTAAGAGAGAGAGAGAGAAGATCTCCCTCTCAACTAAATCTAAATCATTGAAAAGTAAAATATGCGAGCTCTGGATTATCTGGGGCTTGTGAAAATGGCGAAGTACTCCCATTGTCAGTCAAGAGGGTCCCCACACTTGGACCTTGTCCAGTGTGCCTCTCTTCAAACTCTTCCTTTTGAACTTCAGCCACACTTTCGTCTATGACATCACACTGGAAGATAAAACGATCTTCTGGGGGGTTGTCAATGACTCCATTGAGATTGAAGATTGCTATGCGGCCATCTATTTCAAAGGAGTATGTTCCTGAAGACGCATCCAATTTGAATTTTGATGTCTTCAGGAATGGTCTTCCAAGTAGGATTGATGATGGCTTATCTGATTCATTGTGGGGTATCTCCAAGATATAAAAATCAGTGGGAAATGTGAGCCCTTTAATGTTCACCAAAACATCTTCAGCAACTCCAGCCACTGTAATAATGCTTTTATCTGCTAACACAAAATGAGCTGCCGACCTTTTTAAGGGAACGAGCCTCAAAACATCATATATAGACAAAGGCATTATACTAACACATGCTCCTAAATCACACATGCAATCATAAATTACTACACCACCAATAATACAACTAACTATGCAAGGACCTGGATCACTACATTTTTCAGGCAATCCTCCCATTAAAGCAGATATAGAACTACCTAAAGGAATAGTTTCTAATTCATTAATTTTGTCTTTATGGATACATAAGTCTTTTAGAAACTTTTCATATTTAGGTACCTGCTAAATAACATAAAAAAGGGGAACAGTTACCTCAACCTTTTTGAATATCTCTACCATTTTAGGATCGGGTTCCAGCTGCTTCTTGGGCTTTCTTACAAGTTGTGGAAATGGAATGGGAGTGGTGTTTTCTGTGGTGCATGCGCTTTTTGGTGCTTCCTCCTGTGGTTGAGCTATTTCTTCTTCAGCTATGTCCTGTATATCCTCTTCCTCTTCAACATCTTCGATTTCTACCACCTCTTCAGCTGAGGCGTATTCTGGTGAGCTTGATTCCTCCTGATTTCTCTCCTGCAGTGTGGTTTCGGACCTCAGGGTGATAGCATTAATGCCTCCCTTTGGAGTGCTAAAGCCAAGATTCCCTTAGGGCGGGTACGGTGGTATCCGTAGATCCAATGGCTGCCAGGTAATGCGATGACTCCGAGAACGGAGTCCCAGTCGAATTGGTATCTCTGGCGCTGAAGGGCGGCTTCTTGAAAAGCGTCCATTCCTGGGATGGGGACTTGCTTCTGCCAGACATAAACAGACTGCAGGGTTGGCATGTAGAAGTTGGAGTAGAACTCAACTACCCAAGAAAGATTGACCTGCCTTGGCTGTCTCCGTAGGAAACCCCATTGTCTTCGCTCAATTTACGGCTCAACAAAGGTGGCAATATTGGATGGGAGGAGAAGAAGGTATTTATTGTTATAGTTCCTTTCTGCCAGGATAGGGAACATCTGCTCACAGTAGCGATTAGAAAATCGCGCAGCGTCCTTTGCTGGAAAGGCTTTCTCCTTTTTGTCAACCTTTATTATCCTCTTAATTCTTTTTGTTGAGGGCTTGACTGCGGTGGAAGAAGGCTCTGCCACTAATGCTCTTTTATTTCCTCTTCTTGCTGGTGGTTTGGAAGTTGCTTTCTCCTTTCCTTTCTTGGTGGCCATCCTGAAAGAAGGGAAGAGAAAGTAAATTAAATTCAAAGAGATATACGGCAAGGAAGGAAAATGGAAAAGGGGGTGATGGATGCACATTAAGATATGCTAACATTATCACATGCTCGCGAGTACGTGTGAGAAGCCAACTATGGAAAATAGCTAGTGCATATAAAGACAAATGAATGCAAGGTGTTTATTGGCATGCTGGCAAAGGGCATGAGTAGCATAGACCAAGCAATACTTTGTAACAAACCATCATGTTTGTATTGACAATTAAATTCAATTAATATAATAATAAGGAGAATTTGTGAAAAGCAAGCATTGAAAAGTAGAGTAAAGTAGTGTAGAAAAGTGCATAGGGCTATATAGGCTTTTTCACAAACACATGGCATGCATGGTAAATAAGGTATAAAAAGTATGAAATTGAACATGCAAGCAATCCCTTAAATAGGAGAAAAATAATTGTCAAATAATTTGCAATAATCCACAAGCATATAATGAGGGATGATGAATCAAAAGGTTTCTAACACCATGTAAAGAAAAGAAAAGAAGAAGAAGAAAAATAATAATAATAAAAAATTGAAAAGAGAAAGAAAAGAAAAAGAAAATAATAATAATATATACATAATATAATAAGAATGATAGAAAAGAGAAGAAGGAAGAAGAAGGTAAAACCTTGTTAATGGTGGTGAGAGAGATAGAGAGTGAAAGGTGAGATAGAAAGAGGAAGGGAGAACGAAGAAAGAAGGAGGGAAAAGAAAAATTAGGATTTGGAGGGGGGGAAGATAAGATAATCTGGCAATTTAGGTTGAGCTGTGCGGCATATGCGACGCGGCCGCGTGGGACACGCGTTCGCGTGGGTGTGCGTCAGGTAAGGGGACGCGATCGCGTCGGTCACATGGTCGCGTGACCCGTGTTACGCTGCTGGCGCGAGTGCAGCCTCGCTCCAGCACAACTCTCTGTTCGATTTATTTTTAATTGCCAAAATTGGGTGATGCGATCGCGTGGGTCACGCGATCGCGTGAGTGTGCGTTATAAAATGGGTGACGCGGCCGCGTCGGCGACGCGGTTGCGTGACAAGGATTGTGCCTCCAGCACCAATCCAGCATAACTCTCGCACAGAATGTTACTGTGCACCCTTTTACGTCGAAAACTCAGGGCACGCGGCCGCGTGGGGCACACGGTCGCGTGGGAGGCCATGATTCCCATGCGACGCGAACGCGTTAGGGACGCGGTCGCGTGGGTCGATTTGTACCATTGGCATGCCTCCAGCCATGCTCCAGCCGGACTCTCTGTTCATTTTAGTTTTTTCTCCACCCCCTCTGCGACGCGGACGCGTCGCTGATGCGATCGCGTCACGTGGCGATTTTTTTTTTAAAAGAAATATAAAGACATGTAAAAGAAAGAGCACGAAAGTACTAATAAAGAGAAGAGTTATTAAAGAAGAAAAACTAAAAGTGAAGAAAAGAACGATCATACCGTGGTGGGTTGTCTCCCACCAAGCACTTTGCTTTAACGTTCGTAAGTTGGATGCTCCACTAGCTCAATCTGCTGTGATGTGGGGATCTTCCAAGCGGAAGATCTCAAGCTCCTTATTTTTCTGCACCTTCTCACCATGGTACAGCTTCAGGCGTTGTCCATTAACCTTAATAAGTTTAGAGCTCGAAGGATGGCTTAGGTGATAAACTCCGTACGGTTCAACCTTCTCTACTCTGTATGGACCTTCCCATTTTGATCTCAACTTATCGGGCATGAGCCTTTGTCGAGATTTGTAAAGGAAGACAAAATCTCCAGGTTGGAACTCTTTCTTCTTGATGTTTTGATCATGCATAGCCTTCATCTTTTCCTTGTATATTCTGGAGTTCTCATAAGCTTCTAGGCGAAGGTTCTCCAGTTCTTGCAGTTGCAACTTCCTTTCAGCTCCGGCATTCTCAATTCCCATGTTGCACTCCTTAACTGCCCAGAAGGCTCTGTGTTCTATTTCAACTGGGAGATGACAAGCTATTCCATAAATCAAGCGGAAGGGACTCATCCCAATGGGTGTCTTGTATGCTGTTCTATATGCCCACAGTGCATCTTGTAGCCTGGTGCTCCAGTCTTTTCTATGAGGCTTTACTATCTTTTACAAGATACGCTTGATTTCTCTGTTTGACACCTCGGCTTACCCATTAGTTTGGGGATGGTAAGCGGTTGCAACTTTATGGATTATCCCATGCTTCTTCATTAATCCTGTTAGTCTCCTGTTACAAAAATGGGTGCCTTGATCGCTCATGATCGCTCGTGGTGATCCAAAGTGACATATGATATGGTTTCTCACAAATGAAACAACAGTGTTAGCATCATCAGTGCGGGTAGGAATTACTTCCATCCATTTGGAAACATAATCCACAGCTAACAATATATAAAAATATCCATTAGAATTTAGAAATGGACCCATGAAGTCAATGCCCCAAACATAAAAAATTTCACAGAAAAACATATATTGTTGAGGTATCTCATCCCTCTTGGATATATTATCAAATTTCTGGCATGGGGGGCAGGATTTACAAAACTCAGCAGCGTCTCTAAAAAAAGTAGGCCACAAGAATCCGTAGTCTAAGATCTTTCTAGCTGTTCTTTGAGGGCCAAAATGCCCTCCACTCTCAGATGAGTGACAGGCCTCTAAAATGGACTGGAATTCTGATTGAGGCACACAACGTCTAATTATCTGGTCAGTGCCACATCTCCATAAATATGGGTCATCCCATATATAATATTTAGACTCACTTTTCAGCTTGCCTCTTTGATGTTTAGAAAAATGTGGAGGAAATGTGCGGCTAACTAAATAATTTGCAACAGGTGCATACCAAGGGACTACCTCAGATACTGCTTGCAGGTTGTCAAAAGAAAAATTATCATCTATAGGAGTAGAATCATCCTTAATATGTTCAAGGCGACTCAAGTGGTCTGCTACTAAATTCTGATTACCACTCCTATCCTTTATTTCTAAATCAAATTCTTGTAACAGCAGTATCCAACGTATAAGTCTTGGTTTGGATTCCTTTTTAGCTAATAGATACTTTAGAGCTGCATGGTCCAAATACACTACTACTCTAGTACCAAGTAAATAAGCTCGAAATTTATCCAGAGCAAAAACAATAGCAAGAAGCTCTTTCTCGGTAGTAGTATAATTGGACTGGGCAGTGTCTAAAGTCTTAGACGCATAGGCAATAACAAAAGGATCCTTACCTTCACGCTGAGCCAGCGCTGCTCCTACTGCATGGTTGGAAGCATCGCACATGATTTCAAACGGCTGGCTCCAGTCTGGTCCTCTTACAATTGGAGCTTGAGTTAGAGCAGTCTTCAGTTTATCAAATGCTTGTTTGCATTCCTCACTGAACTCGAACTCAATATCCTTCTGCAGTAATCTGGATAAGGGAAGTACCACCTTACTAAAGTCCTTAATAAATCTCCTGTAGAAACCTGCATGGCCAAGGAACGAACGGACTTCCCTCACAGAAGAGGGGTAAGGTAAACTAGAAATAACATTTACCTTTGCTGGGTCTACAGAAATGCCATTATTAGATACCACATGTCCTAATACAATCCCTTGTTTTACCATAAAGTGGCATTTCTTGAAATTCAGTACAAGATTTGTATTAACACATCTATCTAATACTCGAGATAATCTATCTAAGCAAAGGCTAAAAGAATCACCATAAACGCTAAAATCGTCCATAAAAACTTCCATACAGTCCTCAATAAGATCGGAGAAAAGACTCATCATGCACCTTTGGAAAGTGGCTGGTGCATTGCACAAGCCAAAGGGCATTCTCTTATAAGCATAAGTCCCAAAAGGACATGTAAAAGTAGTCTTTTCCTGATCCTCAGGATCTATATGAATCTGGAAGTAACCTGTGTAACCATCTAAAAAGCAATAATGTGACTTACCTGACAGGCGATCCAGCATTTGATCAATGAATGGAAGTGGGTAGTGATCCTAACGGGTAGCTTGGTTGAGACGCCTATAATCAATGCAGACTCTCCAAGCATTCTGAACTCTAGTTGCTATGAGCTCTCCATGCTCACTCTTCACTGTAGTGACTCCAAATTTCTTGGGCACCACTTGTACTGGGCTTACCCATTCACTGTCTGAAATGGGATATATGATACCTGCTTCCAATAGTCTGGTCACTTCCTTTTTGACAACTTCCAAGATGGTGGGATTCAATCTTCTTTGGGGTTGACGGACAGGTCTTGCTCTCTCTTCTAAAAATATTCTGTGCTCACATACTTGAGGGTTGATTCCCACTATGTCTGCCAAACTCCACCCAATTGCCTTCTTATGCTTCCTCAGTACGTCAAGTAACTGCTCTTCTTGTTGAGAAGTCAGTTCCCTTGCAATAATAACCGGAAGCTTCTGCTCATCCTCAAGATAAGCGTATTTGAGATGTGGAGGGAGAGGTTTCAATTCTAACTTTTGATCATGGGCGGGCTCTGGATTATCTGGGGCTTGTGAAAATGGCGAAGTGCTCCCATTGTCAGTCAAGAGGGTCCCCACACTTGGACCTTGTCCAGTGTGCCTCTCTTCAAACTCTTCCTTTTGAACTTCAGCCACACTTTTGTCTATGACATCACACTGGAAGATAGAACGATCTTCTGGGGGGTTGTCAATGACTCCATTCAGATTGAAGATTGCTATGCGGCCATCTATTTTAAAGGAGTATGTTCCTGAAGACGCATCCAATTTGAATTTTGATGTCTTCAGGAATGGTCTTCCAAGTAGGATTGATGATGGCTTATCTGATTCATTGTGGGGCATCTCCAAGATATAAAAATCAGTGGGAAATGTGAGCCCTTTAATGTTCACCAAAACATCTTCAGCAACTCCAGCCACTGTAATAATGCTTTTATCTGCTAACACAAAACGAGCTGCCGACCTTTTTAAGGGAGGGAGCCTCAAAACATCATATATAGACAAAGGCATTATACTGACACATGCTCCTAAATCACACATGCAATCATAAATTACTACACCACCAATAGTACAACTAACTATGCAAGGACCTGGATCACTACGTTTTTCAGGTAATCCTCCCATTAAAGCAGATATAGAACTACCTAAAGGAATAGTTTCTAATTCATTGATTTTGTCTTTATGGATACATAAGTCTTTTAGAAACTTTGCATATTTAGGTACCTGCTGAATAACATCAAAAAGGGGAACAGTTACCTCAACCTTTTTGAATATTTCTACCATTTTAGGATCGGGTTTCAGCTGCTTCTTGGGCTTTCTTGCAAGTTGTGGAAATGGAATGGGAGTGGTGTTTTCTGTGGTGCATGCGCTTTTTGGTGCTTCCTCTTGTGGTTGAGCTATTTCTTCTTCAGCTATGTCCTGTATATCCTCTTCCTCTTCAACATATTCGATTTCTACCACCTCTTCAGCTGAGGCGTATTCTGGTGAGCTTGGTTCCTCCTGATTCCTCTCCTGCAGTGTGGTTCCGGACCTCAGGGTGATAGCATTAATGCCTCCCTTTGGATTGGATAATGGTTGAGAGGGGATTTCAGTGGTGCCTGAAGGTTGGTTACTGGAATTTTGTGCTGATCCAAGCTGTATCATAAAAGCTTGCAGAGTAGAGGTGAGACCATTCAGACCGGCGTTAATACTATTCATGATGTTGTTTTCCATGGTCTGTTATCTTTTCTCAAGAGATTGTAGTAGATCTTCATTAGAAGATAACGAAGAGTGAGTAAATTGAGAGGTCTGCTGCTGTTTATTCTGTGGTCCTTGGTTCTGCCTCAAGTGAGGTGCTCTGTAAGGTTGATTTTGCTGCCTGTTGTTGTTATTGTTCCACCTCTGATTTCCCTGATTATCTCTGCCTCCTCTGTTATTATTGTCCCTCCAATTCTGATTTGAATTGTCCTGCCATCCATGGTTATTATTTCCACTTTGATTGTACCCTTGGTTGGGGCGGTCATAGAAGTTGTGAGTGGATGCCACCATGTTGTCTTCTTGTTGGAGCTGCGGGCATTCATCGGTGTAATGGCTATAATCAGCACAGATTCCGCAAATTTTTTGTGGGACTAGTTGTTGGTTTTGCTGTGGTGGAGGAGGTTGAGCTTGCTGAGCTTGTTGATTCAACTGCATTTGTTTCAGCAAGTTGGTCATTTCATAGATGCCTTGAGTTAGAGCAGCAGTCTCTCTGCTGGAAGATACTTCTGCAACAGCTTTTGAACGGCCTTGCTTTTGTCTGTGGTTCCTAGTGGATTCAGCTAAATCACTGATCAATTGCCAAGCTTCATCAGTGGTCTTGTACTTCTTCATAGACCCATTGCTGGCACTTTTCAGTATGGTCTTATCTTGGGGTCTCAAACCCTGTGTAATATAGCTGAGTAGCACGATCTTGTCAATCATGTGGTGGGGGCATGTTTCGAAAAGATTATTGAAGTGCTCCCAGTATTCAAAGAGAGTCTCATTGTCATCCTGAACAATTGTGGAGATATCCTTCCTTAGCTTATCAGTAACTTCAGATGGAAAGAATTTCTCCAGAAACTCCTTTCTGAGTGTATCCCAGTTGGATACATTTGCTAGAGGTTGAGTGTAGTACCACTCTCTTGCTTTTCCCTCAAGAGAAAACAGAAAAGCTTTCAGCAGAATTGAAGTTTCATCAGTGCCATCACGCCTGACAGTAGAACAGGCTGCCTGGAAATCTCTCAAGTGCTTGATAGGCTCTTGAGCAGGTAGGCCATGAAACTTGGGCATCAAATTTAGCAGTGCGGGCTTTATTTAAAAATCTGTAGCTACCGCCGGATGATGCGCTTGAAATGGTTGCATTGTAAAATCAGGGGCTCCTTCCTCCTGGATGGTAACTCTCCTAGCTGCCATATTTTCTGCACGTAAAACAACCGAATCAGTAGAACGGGGGCTGGTTTCTTCCTCAGATTCACTTTCAGATCCGCCCTCAGAGCGGGCTAACCGTCGATGTTCTCGCCTTATTCGTGAAATTGTCCTTTCAATTTCAGGATCGAATATTAGTAAGCGCGGATCAGGAAATGAACGCGTCATTTGACGGAAGAAACATGTAGCTCATAGTAGCAAAATAAAATAAAATGCAAATAAATAAATTCTAATTAATAAAATTAGCACTCTATTGCAACTCCCTGGCAACGGCGCCAAAAATTGGTTTATCTTGATCTCAATTTAGTGGATTTTATCAACTCTTTACCCACTTATTTATAATATTTGCATGGTTTTATATTTCCTTCCTGATTTTGTGCTATGATTGAAAACATGCTTCTTTGATCTTATATTTGCTTATTATTAATCCTCTCTTATTACCATTAGATGCCTTGATATGTGTGTTAAGTGTTTTCAGATATTATAAGGCAAGAATGGCTTGGAGGATGGGAAGAAAGCATGCAAAAGTGGAAGGAATACAAGAAGTTGGAGAAATTGCTAAGCTGTCCAGCCTGACCTCTCTGCACTCAAACGGCTATAACTTTAGCCAGAAAGGTCCAAACGACGCGGTTCTAGTTGCGTTGGAAAGCTAACGTCTGGGGCTTTGATTTGATATATAATATGCTATAGTTCCCCTGACGCTAGATGATGCGATTGCGTGATTCATGCGGCCGCGTCCCAGTGACGGAAATCCAGCGTGGCAAAATTCGAAACCAGCGAATTCTGGACTGTTTTGGACCCAGTTTGCGGCCCAGAAAACACAGATTAGAGGCTATAAAGTGGGGGAATACATCCAGTCATAAAAGAAGGCTCTCATATTCACAATTTTAGGAGTAGATGTAGTTTTTAGAGAGAGAGAGGTTCTCTCCTCTCTCTTAGGATTAGGATTTAGGATCTCTCTTAGTTTTAGGAGTGACTCTCAATTCCAGGTTCTTTATTTTTATTTATTTTCTCAATTTAATTTATGAACATCTATGCCAGATTTAATTTCTTTTGTTAATGCAATTCGAGGTATTTTCAGATTTAAGATTGCTTTGCTTATATTGATGCTTTTAATTTAATTTAGATATTTTCTTCCTTTTGGCTTTGGTTAGGTAATTGGTAACACTTGAGTTGTCAAACTCAGGAGTGGTTGAAATTGGCTGATTTTGCTTTAGCTAGGATTGCTCTAACACTAGTCTCTCCATAGGAGTTGACTAGGACTTGAAAATCAAGCTAATTAGTCCACTTGACTTAACTAAGTGGGATTAAAATCCAATTCTCATCACATCTGATAAGGATAACAAGGACAGGATTTCTGGTTCTCATACCTTGCCAATAGTTTATTTTACAGTTATTTATTTATTTTTATTGCTCGAAAATATACTTGTGCGCATTGCCCAAACTTCCAAAACCCCCAATTTACAATCTTCATAACCAATAATAAGAACATACTTCCCTGTAATTCCTTGAGAAGACGACCCGAGGTTTGAATACTCGGTTATCAATTTTTAAAAGGGATTTGTTACTTGTGACACCCAACACGTTTGTACGAAGGTATTTTTGTCAGTTTAGAGACTATATCTACAACGCAACTGTTTCTGTGAATCTCTTTACTGGTAAAAATCCTAACGTCAAAATGGCGCCGTTGCCGGGGAATTGCAAACGTGTGCCTTATTATTGGTTATTGTAAATATTTTATTTTTGCTTGTTTATTTGTTTTTTTTTATTTTTATTTTTGCTTTTTTTTTAAGTTAAGAGGTTATTGATTTTTATTTTAAAATTTTTATTTTATCTTATCTTATTTCAAAAATCAAATTTCAAAAATTTAAATTTAAATTTTTTTTTTCAAAATTCAAATTCAAAAATTTTCAAAATTTTAAAATTCAAATTTCAAAATTTAATTTTCAAATTCAAAATTTAAATAACCTTTTAATTTAAATTTATTTTTATTTTTGTTTTTAAATTTTTTTTACTATGAATTCTCACCCCTCTCGCTTCAAGTTTGATTCCAATGTTGTTGTTAGGAATGGAAACTATAATGAAAATATGCATCAAAGTTGGAAGACTCAAAGATGGGAGGAGCCACAAGGATTTAATCAACCCTCATGGCAACAACCACCTCCAATGGACCATCAACAACCATTCTGTGATGCATATCAAGGCAATGGCTATGGTGAGCACTCTTTTAATTATCAACAACCACCACCATATGCCTATGAACCCTTTCCTCAACATAACTTTGGACCACCAAACTCACAAGCCCCTTTTCGCCATTCACCTCCATATGACTCTAACCCTCAACCATCATACCAACCACCTTATGAGCCATATGAACCATATATAGAACCACCCCAATTCCAATCCAATCGCTCCCAACCACCACCACTTTCTTTTGTATCATGTCCAAGTCCGGCAACCCGAGAAGCAGAGGATCGCCTAAGGGAAACAGTAATTAAATTTCAGGCAACCGTTCAACAACTGGAGCAAGCATTAATTCAATGGGCTTCTAGGCGCTCAAATATACAAGGATCAGCCACAGCTCCATATGGACAGTCTAGTGAAGAGCGTAGCATAAAGGAGATACCAGAAACCCCAGTGGACAAGACAAAGAATGAATTCGTACTAGAACAAGTAGAAGACGCTGTCATTGTTCAAGAAGAAGAGTTGGTTGAAGACTTAGGAGATGCAGAACCTCCATGGAAAAAGACAAGACATAGAGCCTCCTTCCAAGACGGTTGAAATTGATGCTGAGGAGGGTGTACAACCTCCAAAGCATATCATAGTTGAAGACTTGGAAGAGGTTGATCAAGAGATGGAGATTCAAGAAGAAGAAGCACAACCTCCCATGCCCTTGGAAAGCAATGAAGAGGAGATTAAATTGGAAGAGAGCTGCCAAGAGGAAGAGGTTGAAATTGAAGAAGCTTGCAAAGAGGTGGTAATTATCAGAGAAGAGCACAAGGGAGTGGAACTTGCAATTTCATTAAAAATACCTCTCCCTAAGTTGCCATCATCCTTCACAACATTCAAGTAGGTAAAATTCATATCCCTTAGCTTTCTAATTCCACTTGAATATGGGCTACTGGAGACGAATGGTCAACTTAAAGCTCTTTGTGACATTAAGATTAGGAGGAAGATGGCCAGTGGTAAGAATTGTCCTGCAAGGTTCATCATGGTTGGAAGCTTTAAATTCAAACGCAAAGGTTGGTATAAAGCTCAACTGAATGGGTCTAGGAAGCTGTTTGGTCGCTACAGTGAGAATTCAGATCACCTTTCACTCGGCTGGAAAAATACAGATCGAGACAAAAATGGGTGTAAAAGTAAAGTTTGGGATCCTGGAATCTGTTCTGGAATTTGTCACCCCGGGAGCCTAAGAATCTGTTTGAAGCTTCTTAAGGGCTTTATATGCTTAGTTTAGGACCCCAGAGGCTATTGGAAGTACAAACATTGGTGGGGATTCATGGATCAGTACAAGCACAAGCCACCATAGCAAGAAGCTCATCAAATGTCCAACTTAAGGACTATAACTAAAAGTGCTAGGTGGGAGACAACCCACCATGGTATGATCGTTCTTTTTCAATTTTATTTCGTGTTGTTTATTTTTATTTTATTTTATTTTCATTGAACCTGAAATCATGCATAGCATTCACATTAAGCACTGCATTTACATTCTTCATTTTTTTCAGATTTAAAAAAAAAAAAGCGAGCACGCGACGCGACCGCATCAGCGACGCGTCCGCGTCGCAAGGAGATGAGAGACAATATTAATATGAACAGAGAGTTTCGCAGGAGCAGCGCTGGAGGCGTGCCAATGGCACAAATCACCCCACGCGACCGCGTCACTGACGCGACCGCGTCACTGACGCGATCGCGTCACCTGGGAATAATGGCCTCCCACGTGACCACGTCACCCACGCAGCTGCGTGACCTGAAAATCGACGTCAAACGGGTCAATGGCCGAAAGTTGAGCTGGAGTTGGGCTGGAATCGTTCTGGAAGCCCAAGCCTCACCACGCGAACGCGTGTCCCACGCGTCTGCGTCATATCCCCATGATGGCCACTCACGCGATCGCGTCAACCACGCGACCGCGTCACCCAGGATTTTGGCAATACTAAGTTTTGAACAGAGAGTTGTGCGACCGCGAGGCTGCACTCGCGACACTAGCACAAATCAAGTCACGCGATCGCGTGCCCCACGCGTCCGCGTCACCTGACCTTATTGCGCACCACGCAGCTGCGTCACCCACGCGACCGCGTCGCCAGCGTCGCACAGCTTAACCTCATATGCCAAAATATCTTGTCTTTCTCTTCCTCAAATGCTATTTTCTCTTTTCCCTCCTTATTTCTTACTTACTTCTCCTCTCTTTCTTTCCCTTCTCATTCTTCTTATCTTTCATTTTATTTTACTTCATTTATTTGCATATTTCATTCATTGCATTATTTTCACTGGTGTTGGAATCTTATTCGGGTCATTGTGGATTATTGCATAATTATTTGACAATTATATATTACTTTTTTTTAAAGGATACTTGTATGTTCAATTTAATACTTTCAAATAGATTATTTACCATACATGCTATGTGTTTGTGAAAAAATCCGTATGGCATTGAACACTATTTTAAATTATTCTACTATTAATGCCTGTTGTTTTCACAAAACCCCTTTCATGTTTTATTGATTAAATATAATTGTTATTACAAACATGTTGATAAGTTTGAAAGACTTGGTAATCTAATTTGGACATTGAATGCTTAATCTATGCTACTCATGCCTTTGCCTGCATGCCAATAAACACTTTGCATTTAATTGTCATCATATGCACTAGCTATTTTTCATTGATGGCTTTTCACATGTACTCGCGAGCATGTGTTAATGTCAGTTATATCTTAATGTGCATCCATCACCACCTTTTCCGTTCTCTTCCTTGCTATATATATCTCTTTGAATTTAATTTACTTTCTCTTCCCTTTTTCAGGATGGCCACCAAGAAAGGAAAAGAGAAAGCCATTCCCAAATCAACAGCAAGGAAAGGAACAAAAAGAGCCCTAGCTGAAGAACCACAACCCGCATCCACTTGTACATCTTAGCATGCAGCGAGGACGGTGCAATCTTTAAGTGTGGGGAGGTCGATACCGATCTCCATGGGGTTAGTACTTTCTTGTCGCAACACCAATGTTTAAATTTTCTTTGTAGTTAGTTGTTGCATTTGCATGTTGTTTGATTTTTGTGCATATTTTACCACTTGGTTAAAGTAATAAAATTCTTTTAAGACCCTATTTTTGAAAAAAATTTCACTAATTTAAATTGAAAAATATTTTTATGTTAAAACTTGTTTGAAGTTGTATTTGGAACATGGTTTTTGAGCCAAAGAACACACAACCTATGAGATTTGAGCTTATTTATATGGTTACATTATTTAACCATAAATTTTTATTCTTGTGTGTTTCCTTCTCTATAACTGCAATCTTTGCTTTGTTCCACTCTATATGTCCATTATTTAGTATATTTACATGCTTGCATATGATTGAGGCCATTATTTGTTATTAGCTCACTTATCCCAAATAAGCCTACCTTTTACATCACCTTTGTTAGCCCCTTGAGCTTTAATACCCTCTTGTTCTATAACCACATTACTAACCTTAAGCAAAAAAATAAATTAATTATCCCAAATTGAATCTTTGGTTAGCTTAAGTTAGAGATTGTGCATCAATTAAGTGTGGGAAAATTGTGGGAACATGGGTTAATAAGGGAATGTATCATGTTTCTAATTTATTTGAATATTGGAAATTTGAGAACCTACTCATGAAAAATCAAAATAGAAAAATAATGGAAAATCCATGTGCATTGATAAGTTATGTTTGCTTTTATGATTCAAAAAAAAAAAAAAAGAAAAGAAAAAGAAAAAGAAAAAGAAAAAGAAAAAATTCAAGAAATAAGCAAATAAATAAGGGGATAAAATTACCCCAATGTTAAGTTAATGAAAAATCAATGCACATGTGATAAAAATTAAAGAGAATTTGGTACATGAGTATAGGAATTATACAAAAGTGAGAATTATGGGTAGCTAGGTATGATTTTAAAGTTATATAGAGTATACATATATTAGGTGAGAGCTTAGGTTAATTAAAGATTCATATTATAGCTCACTTGGCCATACATATATCCTTACCTTTACCTCAGCCCCATTACAACCTTGAAAAGACCTCATGACGTTTGCATTGGTACATTAAATATTTGTTGATTGGTTAGATGAAGAACAAGGTTTAGAAAGCATGACTAGAGAAGAGTAGAGTGAAAAACCCTATACACTTGAGAGATTAGAGTGATATACACTACCAGTGAGGGTTCAGTGCTTAATTCTATGTTCCCTGCTTTCATAAGCTATCTTCTTACAAGTTTACTTGTCTTTTACTGTATAATTTGAATTAGTGAAATCTGATTTATGTTTGTCTTGAAGAGCTTATTTACTTTTTAACCAAGTAGGTAGAAGCATTTCACATTTAGTTGCATCCATATAGATAGGATTGCATTTCATACATTCTACCATTCCTCTTCATCTTTATAGTTTCTCTTGAGCTTAGCATGAGGACATGCTAGTATTTAAGTGTGGGGAGGTTGATAAACCACTATTTTAGGGTTTATCTTGTGCTCAATTGAGTGGATTTTATCAACTCTTTACCCACTTATTCATAATATTTGCATGGTTTTATATTTCCTTCCTGATTTTGTGCTATGATTGAAAACATGCTTCTTTGATCTTATATTTGCTTATTATTAATCCTCTCTTATTACCATTAGATGCCTTGATATGTGTGTTAAGTGTTTTCAGATATTATAAGGCAGGAATGGCTTGGAGGATGGGAAGAAAGCATGCAAAAGTGGAAGGAATACAAGAAGTTGGAGAAATTGCTAAGCTGTCCAGCCTGACCTCTCTGCACTCAAACGGCTATAACTTTAGCTACAGAGGTCCAAACGACGCGGTTCCAGTTGCGTTGGAAAGCTAACATCTGGGGCTTTGATTTGATATATAATATGCTATAGTTCCTCTGAAGCTAGGCGATGTGATTGCTTGATTCATGCGGCGGCGTCGCATTGACAGAAATCCAGCGTGGCAAAATTCGAAACCAGCGAATTCTGGACTGTTTTTGACCCAGTTTGCGGCCCAGAAAACACAGATTAGAGGCTATAAAGTGGGGGAATACATCCATTCATAAAAAAGGCTCTCATATTCACAATTTTAGGAGTAGATGTAGTTTTTAGAGAGAGAGGTTCTCTCCTCTCTCTTAGGATTAGGATTTAGGATTTCTCTTAGTTTTAGGAGTGACTCTCAATTCCAGGTTCTTTATTTTTATTTATTTTCTCAATTTAATTTATGAACATCTATGCCAGATTTAGTTTCTTTTGTTAATGCAATTCGAGGTATTTTCAGATTTAAGATTGCTTTGCTTATATTGATGCTTTTAATTTAATTTAGATATTTTCTTCCTTTTGGCTTTGGTTTGGTAATTGGTAACACTTGAGTTGTCAAACTCAGGAGTGGTTGAAATTGGCAGATTTTGCTTTAGCTAGGATTGCTCTAACACTAGTCTCTCCACAGGAGTTGACTAGGACTTGAAAATCAAGCTAATTAGTCCACTTGACTTAACTAAGTGGGATTAAAATCCAATTCTCATCACATCTGATAAGGATAACAAGGACAGGATTTCTGGTTCTCATACCTTGCCAATAGTTTATTTTACAGTTATTTATTTATTTTTATTGCTCGAAAATATACCTGTGCGCATTGCCCAAACTTCCAAAACCCCCAATTTACAATCTTCATAACCAATAATAAGAACATACTTCCCTGCAATTCCTTGAGAAGACGACCCGAGGTTTGAATACTCGATTATCAATTTTTAAAAGGGGTTTGTTACTTGTGACACCCAACACGTTTGTACGAAGGGATTTTTGTCGGTTTAGAGACTATATCTACAACGCAACTGTTTCTGTGAATCTCTTTACTGGTAAAAATGCTAACGTCAGTGCCCTATAGATAAAATCCTTGAATAATATCATGATTTTGAGTAAGCTTAATATATACATATGCAATGCAACCAAAAATCCTAAAAGACCTAAAAATTTAAATGCAAAAGTGTTGGGATTAGAAACTTGTCACCCAAAAATGCCGAGCAGTTGAACGACATCCCCACACTTAAAAGTTTGCACCGTCCTTAGTACATCCAAAGATGAACAAGGGGGTACGGCGACTCTCCGAGTTGCCGCTTTCATCTGGTAGGTCAACCGGTTGCTGCGTGTTCTTCCTCCCGCTTCCAGTTTTGCTTATGGTGCATCAATCATGAAAAATAAAATAAACATCGTAAGATGAAAACATACAAAAGCTAGGAAGCGTGAATTGTTGGAATGAGGTGAGTCACTAGAATTGAACGAGCGAATTAGTGTGACATTGATGAAAAATAGGTGTGTGGGTTCTAAAATTGCGCGCGGTTTAGAACACACACACGCTAGTATAAAAATCTATGTCACATTTACACAAAAGAAAGCATACACTTCACTCATTCTAGTGTGCTTGAGATACTTTAAAAGACTTGTAGGTTAGGGCAACCAAACAAGTAGTGAAGAAGCATAAAAGCATTCAAGCAATTAATCAAGCCATTGTGAAATTTGATAGTGCATGGACATTGATTGATGTGTAGGTAGACTTAGTGAACAAAATGGTATATGAAACTCACACAACAATCAATGACACATATTGAAGTTGTTGCAACACCTAAGTGACATAGAGGTGAAACACATGGATGCTATGGAACTTAGGAAAAAGAAGATAGAAGTGAAAATCAATCACATAGCAAGCATGGTCCACAAAGCTATACAAAGCTAAAAAATATGTCACTAGGTAAGCTTTGATCCAATTTCACAATTCTACAATCTCAATGCATGAAATAAGTGATGTGAATAAGGGTAAACCATAAACAAGCATCACCTAAAAAAATGCAATGATAATACACAATTGCCTAGCAGTGGGTGATGAATGCATGGTGGCTAAAACATGCAATTCAAAGAGGTAAGATGCATGAAGGCAATGTAACAAGTACTTGGTATTCAAAAGTGTTAAGCATGAAAAATTCCAAACCAAGCAACCAAATACAACCCCAATAAAGAAATCTAACAAGTACAAGTAACAACAATGATGTTAAACTAACATCCTATCAATAAGCAGCAGTAGTAAACAGTAGACATGATTAGTAATCCAACACTTATAATGGAAAACAAAAATTAAACTAACTAACTAACTAAAAGAAATGGTGTTACAGGATGTTTGGTGGTGTTGGATGATGTTTGAAGGGTGGAAAGAGAAGAGAAGAAGAAAAGGAATGGAAAGAAGAGAAGAAAAGAAGATGGGTGAAACATGGCAATCCACACGTGCGCGTCATGTGCGCGTAAGCGTGGATTGATGAAAGGGAAGCGACGCGTACGCGTACAGTGCGCGTACGCGTGCATGGCAAAGCAGAGAGTCGACGCGGACGCGCAAGGTACGCGCTCGCGTGCCCTGGGGTACAAAGTTGGCACACTTCAGGCACAAATCTTGGGTGAATGTATGGGAAGTATAAAAATTCAATCCACGCATACGCGTACATGGCGCGTCCGTGTGGATGGTCGAAAATGCTTGAGTCGCGCGTATGCGCCAGGTACGCGCACGCACGGGTTAGTGCTCTGTTTTTTAAAATTTTTTCTATGTTTTTACACCAAACCAAGCATTCCCAACCTCCAAACAACTACCGAAACATCACAAAACCTTATTTGACCTACTAGACTCCCAATTAAACTCAACTAATCAAACAAAACATGAAATTAAACCTAAATTACCAATATTTACAAAGAGGAAAAGGGAAAGATGTTACCATGGTGGGGTGTCTCCCACCTAGCACTTTTGTTTATTGTCCTTAAGTTGGATTTATGGGGAGCTCCTCATCAAGGTGGCTTGTGCTTGAATCCATCCTTGAACATCCACCAATGCTTGGACTTCCATTGTGCTTCATCATTCAAAGTTAATAACTCCAAGCTTTGATGGAGTTCTTCACAAACCATAGGCTCCCAAAGTTGATCTTCCTTGTGCGATCCGGGATTCCACACTTTGTTGTCACACCCGTCCTTGAGTTAATCATGGTGATTTCCTCCGGATGGCAAGAGAGATGAATTCTCATGGAAGCACCAAACCATCCTCCTAGACCCATCCAATTGAGCACTATTCCAACCTTTGCACCTTGAAGCTTCAACCATAATGAGCCTAGACTTACAACGCCAACCACTAAACATCCTCCTCTTACGCTTAATTCCACAAAGCGCCCTAAGTTGGCCATCTGTCTCAAGCAAACCATATTCAAGTGGGATAATAAAGCTAAGAGTTAGAAGTTTTACCCACTCAAATGAAGAATTAGATGACAACCTAGGTGGAGGAGTTCCCAACGGTCTTGACAAAACACGTTCCACTCCCGTCCATCCTTTTTGGAAGGCTTCCACCACTTGGCAAGATACTTCATGCTCTACCTCTTGCCAAGCTTTCTCAAGTTCACATTCTTCTTCACCAATGTCCTCTAGCTCTTCCCCATCACTCAAATCATACATAGGAGGTTGAGTAAAATCTACCTCATCATCGATTCCGAGCATAGTGGGGAAGGATTCTTCAAATTCAAGAGGATCATATGTTGATACAGAGTCATCATAAATAGGAGGGCCTATTGATTGGAACACTTCTTCCAATTCTTCAATCACATTTTGCCTTGGAGGTTGTGCACTCTCCTCCTCAACATCAACTTCGAACTCCATGGAAGAAGGCTCTTCAATTTGTGCTTCCTCTATGTACTCAACATATCCTAAGGCTCCAACCACTACTTCCTTTTGTTCAATAATCTCTACCTCCACCTCTTATTGCATTTCTTGCTTTAACTCCTCTTCTTCACCTTGGAACTTCAAGTTCACTCCCTCACTAAGCTCCTTGATTGCTTCTCCACATTCCATAATGGAAGTGCCTTGATCGTATAGGCTTAGGTGGGATGAGACTATGTTGCCAATGGCTTCTACCATGATAGCCATTTTTGCTCTTAACTTCTCAAATTTCTTTTCATCCTCCTCGTGTTGCCTTAAGATATGAGATTCAAGATCCCTTAATTCTAGCATAAAGGCTTCATCGGAGGGTTGTGGTGGAAGAGAGGGTTCATTATTTGAGGGAAAGGTATTATAGTCGGAAGGTGGTTCATATTGTTGAAATTCTTGAGGTGGTGTGTGTAAACTTTGTGGTTCTTGGGAGTATTGGTGTTGGAATGGTGGTGGCTCTAAGTATGGTTCATATGGTGGTTGGTATGTGATAAACCCCGATTTCGTGATTTATCTTGTGTTTATTTTGGGGTATTTTGTCACTTTTTCTCACATTTATTCAATGAAATAGCATGATTTTGTAATTCCCCCCTTGAATTTTGCTTAAGTGTAAAAACATGCTTTTTAGGCCCTAAATTGGTGATTTTTATTTCACCTTAATTCCATTCGATGCCTTGATGTGTTTGGTGAGTGATTTCAGGTCCATAAAGCAAGTATTGGATGGAAGAAATGAGGAGAAAAGCATACACAAATGGGGAATGCATGGAGAAACAAGGATTGGGATTTCACCAAAGGATGCGCACGGGCACCAGGCGCGCACGCGCAGAATTGATTTCACCAAAGGACGCGCACGCGTACATATCGCGTCCAGGCCCAAATCCAACTTGTTTCTGAGTGTATTTCATGCAGAATTGAAGTCCAAGCAAAGGGGGAGCAATTAGTTTTAGCCAACATGAGCCTTTAGTTAGTTTTCTAGAGAGAGAAACTCCCTCTTCTCTCTAGAATTAGGTTAGGTTTAGGTTAGATTATTTCAATTTCATGTTTGAATGCTAGGTTTCATCTTGTTCTTTGATAATTTCTCAATTCTACATCTTGACCCTCTTAGTTTTTTTTATGCCAATTCCTCATTTTGCTCTCTTTTGTGATGATGACTCATGTTGGATTTGTTTATATTTAATGCAATTTGATGTTGATATTTCCCTACTTGATGAATTGAGTTGTGATCTCACTTTTCTTGCAATCAATAGTGATAGACTTTGATATTCTTGCATTTTATGATGTTGATTCTTATTGCACTCCAAGTGTTCGATGAAATGTTCTCTTTAGTTCTTGAGTAGTTTTATCAACTCTTGGCCTAAGCCAAGGGACTTGAGTGATCTTGAGTTTTTGGACGTAATGGATTTGGTAATTTGAGAACCCTGTGTGATCAATTTGAAGCTCATTGACGCTAACCCACTACTAAGCTAATTAGTAGATAGGTTAGGACTTATGGGTGGATGTGATTAGGCCTATTTGACATACTTCCGGTCTAAGAGTAAATGTTACGTACTTAAGGCTTTGAGAAGCAGACTTAATGGGTTGGCCTTTCATAATTATCAATAGTCGGTTTGTTAACTGGGATGGTGACCTCAAGTACCCAAGTCTTAGCCAAGAGTTCCTTATTTTGCTTTCTTTACTTACTCGCTCAATTTACTTTCTTGCCATCTCATAAACAAAACCCCTCTCTTTTTACCCCATCATAGCCAATACACATGCACTCCATTGCATCCTAGGGAGACGACCCGGAGTCCAAATACTTCGGTTAATTTTTATTTGGGGTTTGTTATTCGTGACAACTCACTCAAATTTATTTTTGCATGAACGGACTCTTGTTTGGTTTAGAAACTATACTTTACAACGAGAACTTATTCATTAGATAAATTCTAAACCGTCGAGAATTCGTTCGTAAAAAATGGCACCGTTGCCGGGGATGCTCAATGGTGCTATGTTATTGGTTATTGTACATATTGTGAATAGCTTGAACTTTGGTTTGTTTGCCAGTTTTTACTAGTTAGGATTTTATTTTCTTTATTTCTTATTGCCTTTTGTCTTTATTTTCTATTTCATTATGAATTCTCACCCTTTTGGCTATGAGTGTAGTTCAAACTATGTTGTAGGAGATGGAAGCTCCAATGAGGATATGCATCAAGGATTTGGAAATCAAGGATGGGAGGAACTTCAAGCTTATGAACAACCTTCATGGCAACAACCTCCTACGAACTCCTATGGGTATAATTATGGTCTTAATGTGTACCAGTCCAATGTGTGTGATTACCTTTATTGTGGTTGTCAACCACAATCATCATATGCATGTGAACCCATTCCTCAATATAGCTACACATCATACTCGCAAGCCTCAAACCAATATTCCACTCTACATGACCATAATTCATGCATACCATATCAACCACCGTTCGAATCATATATGGAACAACCACCATCCCAATACCAATATTCCCAAGAACCACAAATTCCACATACACCACCTCAAGAACTCCACCAATATGAACCACCTTTCGATTACAACAATCTTCTCATAACCGATGAACCCTCTCTTTTAACACTACCACCTCCCGACGAAGTCTTCATATCAGAACTGAGAGACCTTGAATCTCGCATCTTGAGGCGACAAGAGGAGGATGAAACTAAGTTTAAGGAGCTAAGAGTAAAGATAGCTAGCATGGTAGAGACTGTGAATCACTTAACATCTCACCTAAGTTCATGCACTTTGAGTACCCCCATTGTTGAATGTGGAGAGACAAGAAATGAGTTTAATGAGTATGTGAATTTAAAGCTCCATGGTGAGGAAGGAGAATTGAAGCAAGAAGGACAACAAGAGGAGAAGATAGAGATTAGTGCATAAAAGGAAGTAGTGGATGGATGTTTAGGATACGTTGAGCACATAAAGGAATCTCGAATCGAAGAACTCTCTTCCAAGAAGCTTGGAGGGGATGTTGCAGAAAAGAGTAATGTTGCGGAAGTAAACAAAAAGTTGGAGGAAATTGGTCAAGAAGTGGGTTCCATCGCTAGTGATTTTTTGCCCATGTTGATCAATCTCCTTGACGATCTTGTTGAACCTTTCCCCAGTGGATTAGGAAGCAAGGTTGAGGAAAACTTGAACCTCCAAGGCCTACTGAAGATGAAGAACTGGGAGAAGTATTCCAAGCAACAAACGCTCCTATTTATGATGATTCCGAATCAACATATAATCCTTTCGAGTTTGAAGAGTCCTTCCCCGAATTGTCTAGATTCGATGATGAGGTAGATTTTACTTTGCCTCCTATCTATGATGAGAGTGATGGGGAAGAAATAGAAGAAATTGGTGAAGAAGGATGTAAACTTGAGGAAGCTTGGCATGATGAGGAATTTGAAGAACCTCGCCAAGTGGTGGAAACCTTTAGAAGAAGATGGACGGGAGTAGAACATGCTTTATCAAGATCTTTGGGAACCCCTCCACCTAATTCGTCATCCAATCCTCCGCTTGAGTGGGTAAAACTTCTAACTCTCAGCTTTATTATCCCACTTGAGTATGGTTTGCTCGAAACGGATGGCCAACTTAGGGCGGTTTGTGAAATTAAGCGAAAGAGGAGGATGTTTATTGGTTGGCGTTCTAAATCTAGGCTCATTATGGTGGGAAGCTCGAAATTGGAGAGCATGGGTTGGTGTAATGCTCAAGTAAAAGGGTCTAGGAGAGTAGTTTGGTGCTTCCGTGAGAATTATGCTTTCTCGTCGCCCGGACAAAGTCAAGGCAATCAGCTAGAAGATGGGTGCGAGGACAAGATCTGGGATCTTGGATTATTCTATGATAGTCAATTTCGGGAGCTCACGTCTTGGAAGGAACCTCACCAAGGCTTAAGGAAGAAGGTTGGAACGTCTGACAACCAATTGAAGGACAAGCACTCTTGGAGGTTCAAGGATGGATACAAGCATAAGCCACCTTGATAAGAAGCCTCCCGATGTCCAACTTAAGGACTTAAACTAAAAGTGCTTGGTGGGAGACACCCCACCATGGTAAACTCTTTCCATTCTCTTGAAGATATAATGAATGAATGAATTGAGTTCCATTGTATAGAGTCTTTATTTCTTGGTATGTTCTTCTTTACTTGCTAAGTTGTCTATGCATTCTATGCTGTGATAGGGCATGAATGTTTAAATTGAGTTTTTGCTTGAATTGCAAGTTTTCTCAAGATGTTTGAAAAGTCCCCTATGTTTCAAAATGTGCTTAAAAGTGCATCTTAGCTAGTTTAGAGTCTTGAAGAAGGATGGAGAATTTTGGAGGTCTTTTGATCCTCTTTTTTTTAAAAAAAAAAAAACAAAAACCAACCTACGCGCAAGCGCAAGGCGCGCGCGCGCAGGCTGCCTATTTCGGCTATCTGGGCTAAAGAACAGAGAGTTGTGCCACTTTTGGGCCAACTCTGCGTCTCAACCCTCGCGGACGCACGCTGTACGCGTCCGCGCCACCCCCTGTTCCTTCATACACGCGTTGGCGTACTTCACGCCCCCGCGCCCATTCCATAGGCTCATACCATCCACGCGAACGCACAAGGTGTGCGCGTGCGTCGATGTGTTTTCGCATCACTCAGGCCAAAGGACCCGAGAGTTGTGCCAACTCTGGGCCTCTTTTGTGCCTCTGGCCCAGGATACCCGCGCGGACGCGCACCGTACGCGACCGCACCAACCCTTAACTCGCCCATATACGCGTAGGTGCATGTGGCGCTTCCGCGCCATCTCCCTATTTTCATCATCCGCGCGGATGCACAAGGTGCATGCCCACGTGGATTCAAAAAACCCATTTAACCAGGGACGCGAAGCCCTAGCGCATTCGCGCAAAGCCCCCCTTTCATCCCCGACGTTACATTTCTCTCCCACCACCACTTCTCCTCTCTGTTTATCAACCACCAGAACTCCGACCAAGACCACCGTCGCCATCGCTGTGCACACCCTCATCTCTCTCTCTTGCTCTCTCATGCCTCTGCCCCCTCCTCTCTGTCTCAGCTCTCTCCCTCTCTCGACAGCAAGCCTTCGCGCCATTCCCAGTGCCACCGCGACCGCCATTGTTGCCGGTGCGAACTCAACTGTCACGATGAGCCACCACTCCACTTCACCTTCCCCTTCCCCCGTTCAGCCTCTGCCCCCAAGTTCTTGCTTCCCCTGTCCCTCATTCTTTTACTGCTTACTGTAATTCATTTAGCTTAGTTAGGATTAGTTTAGTTAGTTAGTTTATTTTGATTTAGGTGGTTAGCGAATCAAGGCTGAGTAGTGGATTTAGGGTTGTTTGAACTTTTGCTGCTCTGTGGTATTGCTTTGTTTCTGATTTGTTCTGCGTTCAAGTGATATGTGGTGCTGTATTGTAAGCCATGATTTTCTTTTATCATTGTTTCGAGGAAGAATGCTTGCTGGCTGAGTAAACCCATACTGTCTACTGCTGTTTGTGCTGCTTGTTGGCTTACATGCTCTCTTCTTATGAATTCACATTTGGCTTTTGTCTGTAATTGTTACTGAATTCATGTGAGAATTGATTTAATTGTTTAAATTTTGGAATTGGCCAATTTGCTGCTGAAATGTCCTTACATAAAGCCAGCCATGGAAAGGAGTAAGATTGATTGGATGAAGACAGAAGGAAAGCAGAGGTTCAGAGGAACGAATGCATCTCTATACGCTTATTTGAAATTCTAACCAATGAATTACATAAGTATTTCTATCCTTATTTTCTATCTATTTATTATTTATGTTCGAAAACTCTATAACTATTTTATATCCGCCTGACTGAGATTTACAAGGTGACCATAGCTTGCTTCATACCAACAATCTCCATGGGATCGACCCTTACTCACGTAAGGTTTATTACTTGGACGACCCAGTGCACTTGCTGGTTAGTTGTATCGAAGTTGTGAATGAAAAATGATTTATTAAGACGTGCGTACAGAGTTTCTGGCGCCGTTGCCTGAGATCACAATTTCGTGCACCAAGTTTTTGGCGCTGTTGCCGGGGATTGTTCGAGTTTGAACAACTGACGGTTCATCTTGTTGCTCAGATTAGGTAATTTTCTTTTTGTTTTATTTTCAAAATTTTTTCAAAAACCTTTCAAAAAATTCTCATCTGTTTTCGAAAAAAAAATAAATCTTTTCAAAAATATATTTTTCTTCAGAATTTTTAAGAATGAATTCTAGAGTTTCATGAAGCATGTTGAAGCCTGGCTGGCTGTAAAGCCATGTCTAATTCTTTTGGATAGGGGCTTCCAACCATCAGCATAGAGGCAAGTTAATTGGAATGTCAGCCGTGGCATGTCTGAGTTATATACTAAAGCTTGGCTGGCTATTAAGCCATGCCTAACCCTCGGATTGGAGCTTTAGACTAAGAATACAAGATTCCTGGAATTCATATAAAAAAAATTTTGAAATCCTTATTTTCTTTTTCCTATATGTTTTTTTTTTTCGAAAAAAAAATTATACAAAAATCCAAAAAAATAAAAAATTCATAAAAATAAAAAATATTTCATGTTTCTTGTTTGAGTCTTGAGTCAAGTTGAAAGTTTGGTGTCAATTGCATATTCATCTTTCATTTTTCGAAAAATTCATGCATTCATAGTGTTCTTCATGATCTTCAAGTTGTTCTTGGTAAGTCTTCTTGTTTGATCTTGATGTTTTCATGTTTTGTGTCTTTTCTTGTTTTTCATATGCATTCTTGCATTCATAGTGTCTATACATGAAAAATTTTTAAGTTTGGTGTCTTGCATGTTTTCTTTGCATTAAAAATTTTTCAAAAATAAGTTCTTGATGTTCATCTTGACATTCAAAGTGTTCTTGGTGTTCATCTTGACATTCATAGCATTCTTGCATGCATTCATTGTTTTGATCCAAAATTTTCATGCATTGAGTCTTTTTTATGTTCTTCCCTCTCATCATTAAAAATTCAAAAATAAAGAAAAAAAAATCTTCTCCTTTTTCTTCTCATAAATTAAAAAATTTGAGTTGACTTTTTCAAAACTTTTTAAAATTTAGTTGTTTCTTATGAGTCAAATCAAATTTTCAATTTAAAAATCTTATCTTTTTCAAAATCTTTTTCAAAAGTCAAATCTTTTTCATTTTTCTTAGTTATTTTCGAAAATTTTAAAAATATTTTTCAAAAATCTTTTCCTTATCTTTATCACATAATTTTCGAAAATAACATCATCAATTAATGTTTTGATTCAAAAATTTCAAGTTTGTTACTTACTTGTTAAGAAAGATTCAAACTTTAAGTTCTAGAATCATATCTTGTGATTTCTTGTGAATCAAGTCATTAATTGTGATTTTAAAAATCAAATTTTTTCAAAACCAATTTCAATCATATCTTTTCAAAAATATCTTCTTATCTTATCTTTTTCAAAAATTTGATTTTAAAATATCTTTTCTAACTTCCTATCCTCTTATCTTTTCAAAATTGATTTTCAAATTTGTTTCAACTAACTAACTAACTTTTTGTTTGTTTCTTATCTTTTTTAAAACTACCTAACTAACTCTCTCTCTCTCTAATTTTCGAAAATATCTCCCTCTTTTTCAAAAATTATTTTTAATTAACTAATTGTTTCAAAATTCAATTTGTTTCTTCTTTTAATTTTCGAAAATTACTAACCTTTTTCAAAAACTATTTTCGAAAATCACTAACTCTTTTTCAAAAATTATTTTCGAAAATCCTCTTTCTCTCTCTGAGTTCAGATTTTCTCTTCTTCTTTTCTTCTACTCACATAGGGACCTCTATACTGTGGTAAAAAAGGATCCCTATTATTATTTTTCTGTTCTCTCTTTTTCATATGAGTAGGAGCAAGGACAAGAATATTCTTGTTGAAGCAGATCCAGAACCTGAAAGGACTCTGAAGAGGAAACTAAGAGAAGCTAAATTACAAACAATCCAGCAAGCACCTTTCAGAAATTTTCGAACAAGAAGAGGAGATGGCAGTCGAAAATAATAATAATGCAAGGAGGATGCTTGGTGACTTTACTGCACCTAATTCCAATTTACATGGAAGAAGCATCTCCATCCCTACCATTGGAGCAAACAATTTTGAGCTGAAACCTCAATTAGTTTCTCTGATGTAGCAGAACTGCAAGTTTCATGGACTTCCATCTGAAGATCCTTTTCAGTTCTTAACTGAATTTTTGCAGACCTGTGATACTGTTAAGACTAATGGAGTAGATCCTGAAGTCTACAGGCTCATATTTTTCCCTTTTGCTATAAGAGACAGAGCTAGAGTGTGGTTGGACTCTCAACCCAAAGATAGCCTGAACTCTTGGGATAAGCTGGTCACGGCTTTCTTAGCCAAGTTCTTTCCTCCTCAAAAGCTGAGCAAGCTTAGAGTGGATGTTCAAACCTTCAGACAGAAAGAAGGTGAATCCCTCTATGAAGCTTGGGAGAGATACAAGCAACTGACCAAAAAGTGTCCTTCTGACATGCTTTCAGAATGGACCATCCTGGATATATTCTATGATGGTCTGTCTAAATTAGCTAAAATGTCATTGGATACTTCTGTAGGTGGATCCATTCACCTAAAGAAAATGCCTGCAGAAGCTCAAGAACTCATTGACATGGTTGCTAATAACCAGTTCATGTACACTTCTGAGAGGAATCCTGTAAGCAATGGGACGCCTCAGAAAAAGGGAGTTCTTGAAATTGATACTCTGAATGCCATATTGGCTCAGAACAAAATATTGACTCAGCAAGTCAATATGATTTCTCAGAGTCTGAATGGAATGCAAGCTGCATCCAACAACACTCAAGAGGCATCTTCTGAAGAAGAAGCTTATGATCCTGAGAACCCTGCAATAGCAGAGGTGAATTACATGGGTGAACCTTATGGAAACACCTATAACCCCTCATGGAGAAATCACCCAAATTTCTCATGGAAGGATCAACAAAAGCCTCAACAAGGCTTTAATAATGGTGGAAGAAACAGGTTTAACAATAGTAAACCTTTTCCATCATCCACTCAGCAACAGACAGAGAACTCTGAACAAAATACATCTAATTTAGCAAACTTAGTCTCTGATCTATATAAGGCCACTGTAAGTTTCATGAATGAAACAAGGTCCTCAATTAGAAATTTAGAGGCACAAGTGGGCCAGTTGAGTAAAAGGATCACTGAAATCCCTCCTAGTACTCTCCCAAGCAATACAGAAGAAAATCCAAAAGGAGAGTGGAAGGCCATTGACATAGTCAACACGGCCGAACCTAGAAAGGAAGGGGAGGACATGAATCCCAAAGAGGAAGACCTCCTGGGACGTCCAGTGATCAATAAGGAGTTTCCCTCTGAGGAACCAAAGGAATCTGAGGCTCATCTAGAGACCATAGAGATTCCATTAAACCTCCTTATCCTATTCATGAGCTCTGATGAGTATTCCTCTTCTGAAGAGAATGAGGATGTTACTGAAGAGCAAGTTACCAAGTACCTTGGTGCAATCATGAAGCTAAATGCTAGATTATTTGGTATTGAGACTTGGGAAGATGAACCTCCCTTGTTCACTAATAAACTGAGTGATCTGGATCAACTGACATTGCCTCAGAAGAAACAGGATCCTGAAAAGTTCTTAATACCTTGTACCATAGGCACCATGACCTTTGAGAAGGCTCTATCTGACCTTGGGTCAGGGATAAATCTCATGCCCCTCTCTGTAATAGAGAAACTGGGAATCTATGGGGTGCAAGCCACTAAAATCTCATTAGAGATGGCAGACAATTCAAGAAAACAGGCTTATGGACAAGTAGAGGACGTGTTAGTAAAGGTTGAAGGCCTTTACATCCCTGCTGATTTCATAGTCCTGGATACTGGGAAGAATGATGATGAATCCATCATCCTTGGAAGACCCTTCCTAGCCACAGCAAGAGCTGTGATTGATGTTAACAGAGGTGAACTAGTCCTTCAATTGAATGAGGACTCCCTTGAGTTTAAAACTCAAGGACATCCTTCTGTAAACATGGAAAAGAGGCACAGTAAGCTTCTCTCAAAATAGAGTCAACTAGAGCCCCCACAGTCAAACTCTAAGTTTGGTGTTGGGAGACTCCCATATCCAAACTCTAAGTTTGGTGTTGGGGAGTCTCAACAATGCTCTGAACATCTGTGAGGCTCCATGAGAGCCCACTGTCAAGCTATTGACATTAAAGAAGCGCTTGTTGGGAGGCAACCCAATTTTTATTTAATTATATTTTTATTAGTTATATGTCTTTATAGGTTCATGATCATGTGGAGTCACAAAAAAACAACTGAAAAAAAAATTGAAAACAGAATCAAAAACAGCAAAAAAAAAATCACACCTTGGAGGAAGACCTTACTGGCGTTTAAACGCCAGTAAGAAGCATCTGGCTGGCGTTCAACGCCAGAATAGAGCATGGTTCTGGCGCTGAACGCCCAAAATGGGCAGCATCTGGGCGTTTGAACGCCAAAATTGCACCCTGGAGAAGAGCTGGCGTTGAACGCCCAGAACAAGCATGGTTCTGGAGTTCAACGCCAGAAATGGGCAACAAATGGGCGTTCAACGCCCTGAACAAGCACCAATCTGGCGCTGAACGCCCAAAGTTGTGTGTAAGGGAATATTGCATGCCTAATTTGGTGCAAGGTTGTAAATCCTTGAACACCTCAGGATCTGTGGACCCCACATAATCACCTCAGGATCTGTGGATCCCACAGGATCCCCACCTACCTCCATCACTTCTTCTCACCCCTTTTTCACACAATCCCATAAACACTCTTCCCCAAAACTCTTCACCAATCACCTCAATCTCTCTTCCCTATCACCACTTCACCACTCATATCCATCCACTATTCCCCATAAACCTACCTCATAAACCCCACCTACCTTCAAAATTCAAAATCAATTTCCCACCCAAAACCCACCCTTATGGCCGAACCTTACCCCCCCTCCCTTCCCTATATAAAGCCCTCCATTTCTTCTTCTTCTTCTTACCCACCCATAAGCTTTTTGTTTTTCCATTACCATTGATGGCACCCAAGACCGGAGAATCCTCTAGAAAAGGGATAGGGAAGACAAAAGCTTCCACCTCCGAGTCATAGGAGATAGAAAGATTCATCTCCAAAGCTCATCAAGACCACTTCTATGATGTTGTGGCCAAGAAGAAGGTGATCCCCGAGGTCCCTTTCAAGCTCAAGAGAAATGAGTATCCGGAGATCCGACATGAAATCGAAAGAAGAAGTTGGGAAGTTCTAACAAACCCCATCCAACAAGTCGGCATCCTAATGGTTCAAGAGTTCTATGTCAATGCATGGATCACTAAGAACCATGATCAAAGTAAGAACCCGAAACCAAAGAATTATATTACAATGGTTCGGGGGAAATACTTAGATTTTAGTTCGGAAAATGTGAGGTTGGCGTTCAACTTGCCTTTGATGCAAGGAGATGCACGCCCCTTGATGACATGCCAACATGTCATGTTTTTCTATGCTTTTTCATTTGTTTTCAATAGATTTTATGCACTTTCTTGAGCCATAAGCAAGCCAATTGGGTAGATTTTCATGTTTCCTTTGATTTAATCAACCATGTATGAATTCAAGCTATTTCATGAGGTTTTATGCTATAATTGTCACATATTATGAAAGAATGAATATCTCATGATTTTGAGCATAGCTTTGATGTGTTTGGTTGATTAATGATAGGTGAAGAAAGCTTGGAGAAAGGTTGAAGCAAGAAGGAATGGCTAGGAGGAAGAGAGGACAAAAAGTTTGAGCAAAAGTTTGCCTCAAACTTTAGCTCAAACTTTTGGATTAATTGAAAATGAACCAGGAAGCAAAAAGCTGGAGTAAAAGTTAGCCCCTAACTTTTTGGCTAACTTTTGGGCAAAAGCTGGACCAAAAGTTAGCCCCTAACTTTTTGGCTAACTTTTGGCATGAAAAACACTCCCTGGATGCATCAAAAGTTTGCGCCAACGTTAGCCCCTAACTTTTTGGCTAACGTTGGCGCCTGAAAAACTCTCCCTGGGCTAGCAAAAGTTTGCGCCAACGTTAGCCCCTAACTTTTTGGCTAATGTTGGCGCCATGAGTGTGCAAGGGGTATACTTCCAACAAGAATAACTTGAGCTACAGAGCTCCAAAGGAGGTGATTCAAAAAGCAATGGAAAGTAGGAATTGAGAGCTTTCCAAGAATATATGGCACTGCATGGTGGACACTAAAATTGAGGGAGAAAACTGTCCCGCAATATGCATAAACGAACATGGTAGCAACCTGCAGTGAGGCCAACTGACCTCTGCACCTTTGACGGAGTATAACTCGAGCTGTAGAGCTCCAAATGATGTGCTTCCAACGGCATTGGAAAGTAGACATCCAGGGCTTTCCAAAAATGTATAATAGTATGGGGTGAACAATATGTTTGAGCCTCCAGAACTGGCGTTTTCGACCACGTTTGAGGCAAACGTCGCCTCAAACGCTGCACACCAAAGCCAGCAACCTTGTCCTCTTCAAAGGAGCATAACTTGAGTTGTAGATGTCCAATTGAGGTGATTCTTATTGGGTTAGAAAGCTGACATTCAGAGCTTTCCAACCATATATAATAGTCTATAGTTAGCATGAAATTGGCAACATTGACAAGAGGACAAAGTAGCACTCCACACATGCACACAAGGGGGCCAACGTTGGAGCAAAAGTTTGACCCCTAACTTTTGCCCCAACGTTGGTATCAGCAAAACAAGGGTGCTGATGTGAAAAGTTGGAGCAAAAGTTAGACCCCTAACTTTTATTCCAACTTTTACTCAAGCTTTCATGATTCCAACCCGGTTCAATTCGGTTCTTCTCCAAACTCCAAGAGCAATCAACCAAGGCCTCTATCAACCCAATTCCATCAAGAGCAAGGGCCCAATTGTCATCACTCAAAGGCACAAGAGATAGATAAAATAGGAATTTCATTTAATTGTAATTTGTTTTGAATTTCATTTTCATTTTGTAAAAATGCCTATATAAGGCATCATTCTCATTTTAGAAAGGAGGCCCGAATAGAGAGGAGAGGGGGGCGAGCTCCACGAGGGAGCATTAGGAATACAGAGCTCTCTCTCTGAGTTTCATTTTCTGTTTTGAATCTTGAATTGAGATTGGAAGGAATTCTATTTTCATTCTCTATTTGCAACTTCTCTTTACTTCTTCTGCAATCTTTTTTTAATTCTCTGCAACTTTTCTCTTGTTGAATCAAGGAAGGATCCACTCCTGAGATCTTCAACATTCTTTTAAATTTCTGCAAATTAAGCACAGTCACTTTGCTCTCTGATCTCCTTGTTCCCAATTTACTTTCCTGCACGTGTGTTCCTCTGCATTTTACATTTGAGCCACTGTGATCTGAATTTACTTTTCATGCAATCTTAATTTCCTTGCAATTGTTCTAAGCTTTGATTTACTGCTTCATTTAATTTCCCTGAACCCAGTCCCCTTTACTTTTCATGCAAATTTACTTTTCTTGCAATTTAAGTTTCAGCTATTTTACTTTCTTGTTCTTTAAGTTACTGTCCAATTTACTTTCTGCACTTTAATTTTCCTTGTCATTTACTTTCTGCTGCATCAATTATCACACAAATATTAGCTTGACTAAACTAATCACCCACTAAAGTTGCTTGATCCCTCAATCCCTGTGGGATCGACCTCACTCCCATGAGTTTTATTACTTGATACGACCCGGTGCACTTGCCGGTTAGATTTGGGTGTTTTGGAGAAATTCGTTTCTCCGCGAAAATATCCCATCAAGTTTTTGGCGCTGTTGCCGGGGATTGATTTAGATCAACAATGATTAAGTGGGAGAGAAGTCTAGATCAAGCATTTTCTTTATTTTTGTTCTCTGTTCTAAGCTGAAACCAAGGTGTTTATGTTTTTGCCTCACTAAGAAATTCTCATCTCTGATATGAGTAATTTCAATTTTCATTGATGTTTGCAAAATACAAATGGAGTTCAACTCATCATTTGGTCAAACAAAATTTTATGGGATATCACCCACCATCACCAATCTCTAATGGTGGCTGGGAATATCACCAAGAAAATACCAATTCTGAGCACTCCAAGTCATGGAGCTATGCTTCAGAACCACAAGATGAGAAAGGAAATTATATGGGATATTTCCCTCCACCACAAAATGATGCAAGTCATGATTCTAATGGTGGCTGGGAAGGGAATTCTAATGCTCCATATGATATTCATCCGAAGATATCATTACTTGACCACGCTTCAACAGAAAGCCTCTGTCAAAACTCACCATCCACACAAACTTCCATGAACCAAAGCCTCTCAAAGATTGAGTCCATGATCAAAAGATTTGCGGAGGAGGAAGAGAAATACCATAAAGAAATAGAAAACTCCCACAAAAACATGGAAGTGATGGTAGGCCAATTGTTGAATGCAAGGAAGGAGAAAATGGAAAAACAAGAATGCAAGGTCCCTGTGTCAAGTGAAATTACAAAAAAAGAAGAGGTGGTGAAAGTAGTGGAACCTGAAACTGCTCTTGAGGTGATAAAGGAACATGAACATTCACAACCCTCACAAACTTCCCTTGAATCTGTGATCGAAAAATATGAAGAGGAGATGAAGAAATGTTGGGAAGATCAACAAACCTCCTCAATGAAAAAGCTATTAAAACAAATGTTGAGTGTAAAAGAGGAAGTGGAGGAGCAAGAAAGTGAGGAAGTCATTCCAAACTCAAGTGAGGCAGAGAAGTACATGAAGGAGGAGTTCATGGAACCATCAGTTGAAAAGGCTCTGGATGAATACAAAACTCCAATAATCACACAGCAACCAAGACTTGGATTCAAAGAAGTGAAGGCCACTAACAAGAGCACCAATCTTGTCCCTGATCCAGCAAGCAAGATCAATCAAGCCATTTGCAAAAGGAAGCTTGCTGAGGAAAGGCCAAGGCAAGGGACAGTAGCTGAAACTTCTCCTCCTTTGAAGTCATTTCTCTTAACAAATTGGAAGAAAAGGAAGAAAGTAAAGAACAGGTAGACAGTAGGTACATTTCTTCTCCTTGCTTTGTTTAAATTTCAATAAATTGGCATATGATCACATTCTAAGTTTGGTGTTGCCTTGCAACAAATTGTTTTCAATCCCGTTTGGATGATTGCATCAATTCTACATGAAGTGTCACGCTAAGATTCTAAGTTTGGTGTGCCACTTAATTTTCTATGCAATGAATCCAGCAACATCACTTGTCTGCATAATCATATTGCCTTTTACAGTGTTATTTTTCTTCTTAGTTGGATAATTTTTGTTTTCTCTTTGTTTCATTTATTTACTTGTTTTTAATGCTTTCTTTCATTAACTGTTTTTGTTCATACATCACCAAGACATCCTTATTCATAACAGATTCTTCATTTGGTGATTGTATTTAACATATAACAGTTTCTTTTGTTTAGTTTTAGTTCAAATAAATTGACATAGGATTGCATTCTAAGTTTGGTGTTGCTATGCAACACAATTTGCTTCAAATCTTTACTGGATACTTGCATTGATTCCAAGTGAAAGTGTCACACTAAGTTTGGTGTGCCACTTATTCTTTATGCAAAGTATTATGCTCACCTTCTTAAGCTTGCAATCACAATGTCTCTGTCTCTTGTGCCTTGATTATTATCTTTAATTTTGCTTGCTTGAAACACATGTACTACTAACATTTCTTGTGTAAGACATTCATGATCCATCTTAGCCCCATAGCCACGGTTCTAATAGTTGCTTGAGGATGAGCAAGCATTCTGAGTTTGGTATGGGAAGGAGGAGAATGAGAGGAAAATAACAACAATAGAGAAGATGAACTACAAGGTTGTAAAGTTCCTTTTCCTCTCATTTGTTTCAAGCACTATAAACTGCATGATTGTCTTTACCTTCTCTGTATGCATGTGTGTATGAAAAGGCATAGTTTGATTTCTAATTTGCAACATGGTGCTGTGTCATTATGATTACCAACTTGAGTTTTGTGAATTCAAAAGCAACAAAGTATCATGATCATAAACAAACAAGGCATTAAAGAAGAATTTAGCATGTGCATAAAAGTATTGGAAAGCTAGTATGATTAATTGTTGCTCAATTGCATTGGATTTTATTTAATTGAAGTTTTCATCTAGAACATTTTGTGAAATCTTTTAAAATCATGAAAACCTTGAAGAGGCAAATACAATTAAAGCAAGAAAAGTAAAAGGGAAAGAATGAGAATGCTGAAGGCTCTGAGTACCAATGGAAATTTATTTGTTAAGTACTTGTGGTGTTTATGTATCAAGCCAAATGCTTGAAAACAAAACACTTAGAAGCCAAGGTTAGGCTCAAAGTGCAAAAGCACTCCCTCAAAGCTCAAGGCTCTGAGCATCAATGATTAGAGAGTCAAGAAAAGAAAAGAAAAATGAGCTTAATGAAGTCCTCTAATCAAATGCTTGTGGTGCTTATGTATCAAGTGGTAATACTTGAAAACAAAGCATTTAGAAGTCGTAGCTTTGTTATCAACTCATGGGGCAAAGCACCCAAAAGGAGAAGCTAATAAGAAAATCAAAAGCTTGTTTCAAGGAAGAAATATAAGAAAAAGATTTCATAAATTGAGCTAGATGGAAGCATCAATCATTTACATTTCTTTTTTGATTGTAGCATGCTTAGAAAACTAGCTTACCATGAACATTGAGTTGCTATTCTTCTTGCCTTGGATTGTCAATCTTTATTGCATGATTCTTTTCTTGCTTGGGGACAAGCAAGGTTTAAGTTTGGTGTTGTGATGACATGCCAACATGTCATATTTTTCTATGCTTTTTCATTTGTTTTCAATAGATTTTATGCACTTTCTTGAGCCATAAGCAAGCCAATTGGGTAGATTTTCATGTTTCCTTTGATTTAATCAACCATGTATGAATTCATGCTATTTCATGAGGTTTTATGCTATAATTGTCACATAATATGAAAGAATGAATATCTCATGATTTTGAGAATAGCTTTGATGTGTTTGGTTGATTAATGATAGGTGAAGAAAGCTTGGAGAAAGGTTGAAGCAAGAAGGAATGGCTAGGAGGAAGAGAGGACAAAAAGTTTGAGCAAAAGTTTGCCTCAAACTTTAGCTCAAACTTTTGGATTAATTGAAAATGAACCAGGAAGCAAAAAGCTGGAGCAAAAGTTAGCCCCTAACTTTTTGGCTAACTTTTGGGCAAAAAGCTGGAGCAAAAGTTAGCCCCTAACTTTTTGGCTAACTTTTGGGCAAAAGCTGGACCAAAAGTTAGCCCCTAACTTTTTGGCTAACTTTTGGCATGAAAAACACTCCCTGGATGCACCAAAAGTTTGCGCCAACGTTAGCCCCTAACGTTTTGGCTAACGTTGGCGCCTGAAAAACTCTCCCTGGGCTAGCAAAAGTTTGCGCCAACGTTAGCCCCTAACTTTTTGGCTAACGTTGGCGCCATGAGTGTGCAAGGGGTATACTTCCAACAAGAATAACTTGAGCTACAGAGCTCCAAAGGAGGTGATTCAAAAAGCAATGAAAAGTAGGAATTGAGAGCTTTCCAAGCATATATGGCACTGCATGGTGGACACTAAAATTGAGGGAGAAAACTGTCCCGCAATATGCATAAACGAACATGGTGGCAACCTGCAGTGAGGCCAACTGACCTCTGCACCTTCGACGGAGTATAACTCGAGCTGTAAAGCTCCAAATGATGTGCTTCCAACGGCATTGGAAAGTAGACATCCAGGGCTTTCCAACAATGTATAATAGTATGGGGTGGACAATATGTTTGAGCCTCCAGAACTGGCGTTTTCGACCACGTTTGAGGCAAACGTCGCCTCAAACGCTGCACACCAAAGCCAGCAACCTTGTCCTCTTCAAAGGAGCATAACTTGAGTTGTAGATGTCCAATTGAGGTGATTTCAATTGGGTTAGAAAGCTGACATTCAGAGCTTTCCAACCATATATAATAGTCTATAGTTGGCATGAAATTGGCAACGTTGACAAGAGGACAAAGTAGCACCCCACACATGCACACAAGGGGGCCAACGTTGGAGCAAAAGTTTGACCCCTAACTTTTGCCCCAACGTTGGTATCAGCAAAACAAGGGTGCTGATGTGAAAAGTTGGAGCAAAAGTTAGACCCCTAACTTTTACTCCAACTTTTACTCAAGCTTTCATGATTCCAACCCGGTTCAATTCGGTTCTTCTCCAAACTCCAAGAGCAATCAACCAAGGCCTCTATCAACCCAATTCCATCAAGAGCAAGGGCCCAATTGTCATCACTCAAAGGCACAAGAGATAGATAAAATAGGAATTTTATTTAATTGTAATTTGTTTTGAATTTCATTTTCATTTTGTAAAAATGCCTATATAAGGCATCATTCTCATTTTAGAAAGGAGGCCCGAATAGAGAGGAGAGGGGGGCGAGCTCCACGAGGGAGCATTAGGAATACAGAGCTCTCTCTCTGAGTTTTATTTTCTATTTTGAATCTTGAATTGAGATTGGAAGGAATTCTGTTTTCATTCTCTATTTGCAACTTCTCTTTACTTCTTCTGCAATCTTTTTTTAATTCTCTGCAACTTTTCTCTTGTTGAATCAAGGAAGGATCCACTCCTGAGATCTTCAACATCCTTTTAAATTTCTGCAAATTAAGCACAGTCACTTTGCTCTCTGATCTCCTTGTTCCCAATTTACTTTCCTGCACGTGTGTTCCTCTGCATTTTACATTTGAGCCACTGTGATCTGAATTTACTTTTCATGCAATTTTAATTTCCTTGCAATTGTTCTAAGCTTTGATTTACTGCTTTCATTTAATTTTCCTGAACCCAGTCCCCTTTACTTTTCATGCAAATTTACTTTTCTTGCAATTTAAGTTTCAGCTATTTTACTTTCTTATTCTTTAAGTTACTGTCCAATTTACTTTTTGCACTTTAATTTTCCTTGTCATTTACTTTCTGCTGCATCAATTATCACACAAATGTTAGCTTGACTAAACTAATCACCCACTAAAGTTGCTTGATCCATTAATCTCTGTGGGATCGACCTCACTCCTGTGAGTTTTATTACTTGATACGACCCGGTGCACTTGCCGGTTAGATTTGGGTGTTTTGGAGAAATTCGTTTCTCCGCGAAAATATCCCATCACCCCTACACTAGAAGGGTCAACTTTAATCAAAGGTTGGACCAAGTCCTCATGGACATATGTGTGGAAGGAGCTCAATGGAAGATTGACTCCAAAGGCAAGCCGGTTCAACTAAGAAGACTAGACCTCAAGCCTGCAGCTAGAGGATGGTTGGAGTTCATCCAACGCTCCATCATCCCCACTAGCAACCGATCTGAAGTTTATGTGGATCGAGCCATCATGATCCATAGCATCATGATTGGAGAGGAAGTAGAAGTTCATGAAGTCATCTCCCTTGAAATCTACAAAATAGCCGAAAAGCCCTCTCCTGGGGCAAGGCTAGCTTTTCCTCATCTTATTTGCCATCTATGTTACTCAGCTGGAGCTTCCATAGAAGGAGACATTCCCATTGAGGAAGAGAAGCCCATCACTAAGAAAAGGATGGAGCAAGCAAGAGAGCCCATTCATGGATCTCAAGAGACACATGAAGCTCATCACCATGAGATCCCGGAGATGCCTCAAATGCATTTTCCTCCACAAAACTATTGGGAGCAAATCAACATCTCCCTAGGGGAATTAAGTTCAAACATGGGACAATTAAGGGTGGAACATCAAGAGCACTCCATCATCCTTCATGAAATTAGAGAAGATCAAAAAGCAATGAGGGAGGAGCAACAAAGATAAGGAAGAGACATAGAAGAGCTCAAAGACATCATTGGTTTCTCAAGAAGGAAACGCCACCATCACTAAGGTGGACTCATTCCTTGTTCTTACTTTCTCTGTTTTTCGTTTTCTATGTTAAGTGCTTATCTATGTTTGTGTCTTCATTACATGATCATTACATGAATCCATCACCTCTCTTAAATGAAAAATGTTTTAATTCAAAAGAACAAGAAGTACATGAGTTTTGAATTTATCCTTGAACTTAGTTTAATTAAATTGATGTGGTGACAATGCTTCTTGTTTTCTGAATGAATGCTTGAACAGTGCATATGTCTTTTGAAGTTGTTGTTTAAGAATGTTAAATATGTTGGCTCTTGAAAGAATGATGACAAGGAGACATGTTATTTGATAATTTTAAAAATCATAAAAATGATTCTTGAAGCAAGAAAAAGCAACAAAGAACAAAGCTTGTAAAAAAAAAAAAAGAAAAAGATAAAGAAAAAAAAGCAAGCAGAAAAAGCCAAAACCTCTTAAAACCAAAAGGCAAGAGCAAAAAGCCAATTGCCCTTAAAACCCAAAAGGCAAGGGTAAATAAAAAGGATCCCAAGGCTTTGAGCATCAGTGGATAGGAGGGCCTAAAGGAATAAAATCCTGGCCTAAGCGGCTAAACCAAGCTGTCCCTAACCATGTGCTTGTGGCGTGAAGGTGTCAAGTGAAAACTTGAGTCTGAGCGGTTAAAGTCAAGGTCCAAAGCAAAAGAAGAGTGTGCTTAAGAACCCTGGACACCTCTAATTGGGGACTTTAGCAAAGCTGAGTCACAATCTGAAAAGGTTCACCCAATTATGTGTCTGTGGCATTTATGTATCCGGTGGTAATACTGGAAAACAAAGTGCTTAGGGCCACGGCCAAGACTCATAAAATAGCTGCGTTCAAGAGTCATCATACTGAACTAGGAGAATCAATAACACTATCTGAACTCTGAGTTCCTATAGATGCCAATCGTTCTGAACCTCAATGGATAAAGTGAGATGCCAAAACTATTCAGGAGGCAAAAAGCTACAAGTCCCGCTCATCTGATTGGAGCTATGTTTCATTGATAGTTTGGAATTTATAGTATATTATCTTCTTTTTATCCTATTTGATTTTCGGTTTCTTGGGGACAAGCAACAATTTAAATTTGGTGTTGTGATGAGCGGATAATTTATACGCTTTTTGGCATTGTTTTTAGTATGTTTTTAGTAGAATCTAGTTACTTTTAGGGATGTTTTTATTAGTTTTTATGTTAAATTCACATTTCTGGACTTTACTATGAGTTTGCGTGTTTTTCTGTGATTTCAGGTATTTTCTGGCTGAAATTGAGGGACTTGAGCAAAAATCAGATTCAGAGGTTGAAGAAGGACTGCTGATGCTGTTGGATTCTGACCTCCCTGCACTCAAAGTGGATTTTCTGGAGCTACAAAACTCAAAATGGCGCGCTTCCAATTGCGTTGGAAAGTAGACATCCAGGGCTTTCCAGAAATATATAATAGTCTATACTTTGGCCGAGTTTACATGACGTAAAAGGGCGTTGAATGCTAGTTCTATGCTGCTGTCTGGAGTTAAACGCCAGAAACACGTCACAAGCCAGAGTTGAACGCCAGAAATATGTTACAAACTGGCGTTCAACTCCAAGATTGACCTCTACACGTGTAACATTCAAGCTCATCCCAAGCACACACCAAGTGGGCCCCAGAAGTGGATTTATGCATCAATTACTTACTTCTGTAAACCCTAGTAACTAGTTTATTATAAATAGGACTTTTTAGAATTGTATTAGACATCTTTTGATCATTTTTAGATCTCTAGACCTCCATGGGAGGCTGGCCACTCGGCCATGCTTACCCCCTATTCACTTATGTATTTTTCAATGGTAGAGTTTCTGCACTCCATAGATTAAGGTGTGGAGCTCTGCTGTTCCTCAAAGATTAATGCAAAGTACTACTGTTTTTCTATTCAATTCAATTTATTCCGCTTCTAAGATATTCATTCGCACTTCAACCTGAATGTGATGAACGTGACAATCATCATCATTCCCCCACGAACGCGTGCCTGACAACCATTTTCGTTCCACCTTAGATTGAATGAGTATCTCTTGGATCTCTTAATCAGAATCTTCGTGGTATAAGCTAGATTGATGGCGGTATTCATGAGAGTCCGGAAAGTCTAAACCTTGTCTGTGGTATTCCGAGTAGGACTCTGGGATTGAATGACTGTGACGAACTTCAAACTCGCGAGTGCTGGGCGTAGTGACAGACGCAAAAGGAGGGTGAATCCTATTCCAGTATGATCGAGAACCTCAGATGATTAGCCGTGCTGTGACAGAGCATTTGGACCATTTTCACAAGAGGATGGGATGCAGCCATTGACAAGGGTGATGCCTCCAGACGATTAGCCATGCAGTGACAGCGCATCGGACCATTTTCCAGAGAGGATAAAAAGTAGCCATTGACAACGGTGATGTCCTTACATAAAGCCAGCCATGGAAAGGAGTAAGATTGATTGGATGAAGACAGTAGGAAAGCAGAGGTTCAGAGGAACGAATGCATCTCTATACGCTTATCTGAAATTCTAACCAATGAATTACATAAATATTTCTATCCTTATTTTCTATCTATTTATTATTTGTGTTCGAAAACTCCATAACTATTTTATATCCGCCTGACTGAGATTTACAAGGTGACCATAGCTTGATTCATACCAACAATCTCTGTGGGATCGACCTTTACTCACGTCAGGTTTATTACTTGGACAACCCAGTGCACTTGCTGGTTAGTTGTATCGAAGTTGTGAATGAAAAACGATTTATTAAGATGTGCGTACAGAGTTTCTGGCGCCGTTGCCTGAGATCACAATTTTGTGCACCATGCACGAATTGTGAATCACACTTTTCACAACTCGTACCACTAACCAGCAAGTGCACTGGGTTGTCCAAGTAATACCTTACGTGAGTAAGGGTCGAATCCCAAGGAGATTGTTGGCTTGAAGCAATCTATGGTTACCTTGTAACTCTTAGTCAGGAAAACAATTCACTTATCAAATTTAATTGTGAGGAATAAGAGAGCATGAAATAAATACTTGTTATGTAGTAATAGAGAATATGTTGGAATTTTGGAGATGCTTTGTCTTTTGAATCTCTGCTTTCACCCTGTCTTCTTCTTCAGGCATGCATGCAAAAGTGCAAAGTTCCTTCCATGGCAAGCTCTATGTAAGGTGTCACCGTTGTCAATGGCTACTTCCCATCTCCTTAGTGAAAATGGTCCAAATGCTCTGTCACAGCACGGCTAATCATCTAGAGGTTCTCGATCATACTGGAATAGGATTTACTATCCTTTTGCGTCTGTCACTACGCCCATCACTCGCGAGTTTGAAACCCGTCACAGTCATCCAATCCTAAAATCCTACTCGGAATACCACATACAAGGTTTAGACTTTCCGGATTCTCCTGAATGACACCATCAATTCTAGCTCGAAGATTCTGATTATGGAATCTAAGAGATACTCATTCAATCTAATATAAAACGGAGGTGGTTGTCATGCACACGTTCATGGGTTGAGGAAGGTGATGAGTGTCACGGATCATCACCTTCTCCATAATTAAGCGCAAATGAATATCTTAGATAGGAACACGCATGTTTGAATGGAAAATAGAAGTACTTGCATTAATTCATCGAGACGCTGCAGAGCTCCTCACCCCCAACATTGGGGTTTAGAGAGTCATGCTGCCAAAAGGTACAAATTTCAGATCTAAAATGTCATGAGATACAAAATAAATCTCTAAAAGTTGTTTAAATACTAAACTAGTAACCTAGGTTTACAGAAAATGAGTAAACTATGATAGATAGTGCAGAAATCCACTTCTAGGGCCCACTTGGTATGTGCTGGGGCTGAGACTTAAGCTTCTCACGTGCTTGAGCTGTTTTGGGCGTTCAACGCCAGGTTGTAACCTGTTTCTGGCGTTGAACTCCAACTTGTAACCTGTTTCTGGCGCTGGACGCCAGGCTGCAACATGGAACTGGCGTTGAACGCCAGTTTATGTCATCTATCCTTGAGCAAAGTATGGACTATTATATATTTCTGGAAAGCCCTGGATGTTTACTTTCCAACGCAATTGGAAGCGCACCAATTGGACTCTTGTAGCTCCAGAAAATCCATTCCGAGTGCAGAGAGGTCAGAATCCGACAGCATTAGCAGTCCTTTTTCAGCCTGAATCAGATTTTTGCTCAGCTCCCTCAATTTCAGCTAGAAAATACCTGAAATTACAGAAAAACACACAAACTCATAGTAAAGTCCAGAAATATGAATTTTTCTTAGAAACTAATGAAAATATACTAAAAACTTAACTAAAACATCCTAAAAACTACATGAAATTAACCCCAAAAAGCGTATAAAATATCCGCTCATCACAACACCAAACTTAAACTGTTGCTTTTCCCTAAGCAACTAGACAAATAAAATAGAATACAAATAAGTCATGAAGCAATATTATCTCAGAGTTTTTGAGTGAAGCTCAGATTCTAATTAAATGAGCAGGACTAGTAGCTTTTTGCTTCTGAATAGTTTTGGTATCTCACTTTATCCATTGAAGCTCAGAATGATTGGCATCTATAGGAACTTAGAATTCAGATAGTGTTATTGATTCTCCTAGTTCAGTATGTTGATTCTTGAACACAGCTACTTTTATGAGTCTTGCCCGTGGCCCTAATCCCTTTGTTTTCCAGTATTACCACCGGATACATAAATGCCACAGACACATAATTGGGTGAACCTTTTCAGATTGTGACTCAGCTTTGCTAAAGTCCCCAATTAGAGGTGTCCAGGGTTCTTAAGCACACTCTTCTTTTTGCTTTGGACCTTGACTTTAACCGCTCAGTCTCAAGTTTTCACTTGACACCTTCACGCCACAAGCACATGGTTAGGGACAGCTTGGTTTAGCCGCTTAGACCAGGATTTGATTCCCTTAGGCCCTCCTATCCACTGATGCTCAAAGCCTTGGATCCTTTATTACCCTTGCCTTTTGGTTTTAAGGGCTATTGTCTTTTTCTGCTTGCCTTTTTTTTCCTTTTTTTTTGCAAGCTTTGTATTCACTGCTTTTTCTTGCTTCAAAAATCATTTTTATCATTTTTCAGATTATCAATAACATGTCTCATGTTCATCATTCTTTCAAGAGCCAACATATTTAACATTCAAGAACATCAAATTCCAAAGACATATGCTCTGTTCAGGCATTCGTTCAGAAGGCAGAAAGCATTGCCACCACATGTAAACAATTAGAATTTGTTTTATTAAAATTCCAAAAAATATTGCCTCCTTATTCTAAAGAAAATCTTCTATTTTATTCATGTTTAATGATGATGAGAAAATAAATTATAGCTTAATTGGAGATAAAATAACTACTAATTACTACTATAACTTCTAAGGTAAAACTCAAATAAGAGCAATTATCACAGAGTTAAGGCTAAGATTAGAACTCAACAACCTTGAGTTTGGGATGTGGATGTTCCTCTAGTCTGTGGGGTGCTTGGTCCTTCAAGAGATAACTTCTGACGCTTCAGTTCCTTTAAGTCACTCTCTTGCTCTTCTTGTTCCCTGAGCAGTTTGCAGAGCATACTGTTTTGATTTTGCTGTTCTTCCTTTATTTGGTCCATAGATTCTTGAAACTTGGTAACAGATGCTTCAAGCTGTTCCCAATATTCAAATTGAGGGACTTCCGGGAGAAATTTTTGCGCCCTCCTCTTGATGGGGTCATCCTGCACTTGTTGTTTTTCCATTGTGGTTTTAGTGATTGGTTGCTCCACTGAGATGTACTCCGTTATTCCCATCTTTATTCCAGCATCCTTGCAGAGCATAGAGATTAGGCTTGGATAAGCCAACCTGGCATCCTTGGAGTTCTTGTTTGCAAGTATGTAAAACTTAGATGGAATCAGTTGATGAACTTCCACTTCTTTTCCCAACATAATGCAATGGATCATCACTGCTCTTTTAACGGTGACTTCAGAACGGTTGCTAGTGGGCAATATAGAACGCCCAATGAAGTCCAGCCATCCTCTGGCGACTGGTTTGAGATCTTCTCTCTTGAGTTGATTTGGGACACCCTTGCTGCTGGTGGTCCACCTGGCTCCAGGGATGCATATATCCTCTAGAATCTTATCCAGGCCCTTGTTTGTTCTCATCATTCTCCTATTGAAGGAGTCTGGGTCATCTTTTAGCTGAGGTAGCTTAAAGATTTCCCTGATTTTGTCAGGGTGGATGTGAACAATCTTTCCTCTGACCATAGTCCGATAGTCATAGAGGGTAGTTCCAGATATTCTCTGCCTGTCTGTTTGCCACAGATTAGCGTAGAACTCCTGAACCATATTCCTTCCCACTTTTGTTTCAGGATTAGCTAGGACTTCCTAGTTCCTGTTTCGAATCTGCTCTTGGATCTCCGGATATTCATCTTCCTTCAGATCGAACTTGACTTCCGGGATCACTGATCTTAGACCCATTATTTTGTAGTAATGGTCTGAATGTTCTTTGGTTAAGAACTTCCCTTGATTCTAAAGTGGTTTTGGAATACTCTCTTTCTTGCCTCTTGGAGTGGTTTGTTTTCCTTTAGGAGCCATGATCTTAGTGGGTATAATTTAGTGATCACGGATAAACACACCAAACTTAGAGGTTTGCTTGTCCTCAAGCAAAAGAAAAGAAAGGAGAGGGATAGAAGGAGAGCTAGTGTCGAATGATGGATGAGAGGAGGGAGGCCAAATGTGGATTTAAAAGGGAGGGGGGTGGGTTTTCGAAAATTTTAAAAAAGATAAGATAGAAGATATGATTTATAAAAAAAATAAGTATGATATGAAAAGATGTTATTTAAAATTGAAAAGATATGAAAGATATTTGAAAAAGATAAATTTGGAATTTGAAAAAGATAATGTGGAGATTCAAAAAAGATATTGATGAGTCAAAAAGATTTTAGAAGGAAAAGAGATAGATTTGTTTTGGAAATTTTGAAAAAGAGTTGGATTGGATTGAAAAAGAATTTGTGTTTATGGATTAAGATACATTTGATATTTTTAAAGTAGGGTTTTTTAGAAATTAGGGATTTTAGAAATCAGGGTTTGTAACATGTTTATGCAAGAAATCATGAATTGAAACATGAAAATTAAAATTAAAATGAAAATTATGAAGTAAAAACGAATTTGCCTCCTCCCCACCATCCTGGCGTTAAACGCCCAAACGCTGCATGTTTTGGGCGTTCAACGCCCAGCTGTTGCTTCTTTCTGGCGTTGAACGCCAGGAACTCCTTTGTCACTGGGCGTTTTTCTGAACGCCCAGGACGCTATAAATCTGGCGTTAAACGCCCAGAAGGAGCTTCTTTCTGGCGTTCAACGCTCAGAAGATGCTTCTTTCTGGCGTTTAACGCCCAGATAGCTATCCTTACTGGCGTTCAACGCCCAGTGGATGCTTCTTTTGGGCGTTGAACGCCCAAAACAGACTTTTACTGGCGTTTTCTTGCCAGTGAGCTCTCTTTCTCTGTTTTGTGTGCTGAATCTTTCTGTAACCCTGTGAACTTATACAATTGACTCTTTACCTTAGTATCAATGAACTTTATATAAACAAATAAAATCAAGAATAGGGCAAAATAACAAAAAAAGTCTTCCCAATGGCTGGGTTGCCTCCCAGCAAGCGTTTCTTTATTGTCTTTAGCTGGACCTTGCTGAGCTTTTAATCTAGCTTCAGCCTTGAGCACTCTTGCTCAACATTGCCTTCAAGATAGTGCTTGATTCTCTGTCCATTAACAATGAACTTCTTATCAGAATCAATGTCTTGAAGCCCCACATAACCATATGGTCATACACTTATAATTATATATGGTCCCCTCCACCGAGATTTCAGTTTCCCTAGGAATAGCCTGAGCCTAGAGTTAAACAATAGAACCTTTTGTCTTGGTTCAAAGATTCTAGATGACAGCTTTCTGTCATGCCACCTTTTAGATTTCTCTTTATAAAGCTTGGCATTTTTGAACGCAGTGAATTTGAATTCCTCTAGCTCATTTAGCTGGAGCAATCTTTTTTCTCCAGCTAATTTAGCATCAAAGTTTAGGAATCTGGTTGCCCAGTAGGCCTTATGTTCCAGTTCCACGGAGAGGTCCCTATAGGAGTCTTGAATGCTGTTCTGTAAGCCCACAGAGCATCATCCAAGCTCCGTGCCCAATCCTTTCTACGGGTACTTACAGTCCGTTCCAGGATCCTTTTTGGTTCTCTGTTAGAAACTTCAGCTTGCCCATTTGTCTGTGGATGATATGGAGTCGCCACCTTGTAGCGAATCCCATACCGGACCATGGCAGAGTAAAGCTGTTTGTTGCAGAAGTGAGTGCCCCCATCACTGATTAGTACCCTAGGGACACCAAACCTGCTGAAGATATGTTTCTGGAGGAACTTCAGCACTGTTTTAGTATCATTGGTGGGTGTGGCAATGGCCTCTACCCATTTTGATACATAATCAACTGCCACCAGAATATAAGTGTTTGAGTATGATGGTGGGAAAGGCCCCATGAAATCAATACCCCATACATCAAAGAACTCAATCTCCAAGATTCCTTGTTGAGGCATGGCGTAACTATGAGGCAAATTACCAGCTCTCTGGCAACTGTCATAGTTACGTACAAACTCTCGGGAATCTCTGTAGAGTGTAGGCCAGTAGAAGCCACATTAGAGGACCTTGGTGGCTGTTCGCTCACCTCCGAAATGGCCTCTATATTGTGATCCATGGCAATGCCATAAGATCCTCTGTGCTTCTTCTCTAGGCACACACCTACGGATTATTCCGTCTGCACATCTCTTAAAGAGATAGGGTTCATCCCACAAGTAGTACTTTGCATCAGTAATTAATTTTTTTCTTTTGTTGCCTGCTGTACTCCTTAGGTATGAACCTTGCAGCTTTATAGTTTGCTATGTCTGCAACCCATAGTGTTTCCTGAATGGCAAATAAATGCTCATTCGGAAAGGTTTCAGAGATCTCAAAAGAGGGGGGAGGGGACGCCCTTTCTATTGGCTCTATCCGAGACAGATGATCAGCCACTTGGTTCTCTGTCCCTTTTCTGTCTCTTATTTCTATATCAAACTCTTGCAGCAGCAACACCCATCTTATAAGCCTGGGTTTTGAATCCTGCTTTGTGAGTAGATATTTAAGAGCAGCATGGTCAGTGTACACAACTTTTGATCCTACCAAGTATGATCTAAACTTGTCAATGGCATAGATCACTGCAAGTAATTCTTTTTCTGTGGTTGTGTAATTTTTCTGGGCATCATTTAAAACACGGCTAGCATAATAAATGACATGCAGAAGCTTGTCATGCCTCTGCCCCAGTATTGCACCAATGGCGTGATCACTGGCATCACACATTAATTCTAATGGTAATGTCCAGGCTGGTGCAGAGATAACTGGTGCTGTGACCAGCTTAGCTTTCAGAGTTTCAAACGCCTGCAGGCATTCTGTGTCAAACAAAAATGGCGTGTCAGCAGCTAGCAGGTTGCTTAGAGGTTTTGCAAGTTTTGAAAAATCCTTTATAAACCTCCTATAGAATCCTGCATGCCCCAGAAAGCTTCTGATTGCCTTAACATTGGCAGGTGGTGGTAATTTTTCAATTACCTCTATTTTAGCTTAATCCACCTCTATTCTCTTGTTTGAAATTTTATGCCCAAGGACAATCCATTCAGTCACCATAAAGTGACATTTTTCCCAGTTTAAAACCAGGTTGGTCTCCTGGCATCTTTTCAAAACCAGTGTAAGTTGATCAAGACAGGAGCTGAATGAGTCTCCATATACTGAGAAATCATCCATGAAGACTTCCAGAAATTTTTCCACCATATCAGAGAAAATAGAGAGCATGCATTTCTGAAAGGTTGCAGGCGCATTACACAGCCTAAATGGCATCCTTCTGTAAGCAAACACTCCAGATGGACATGTGAATGCTGTTTTCTCTTGATCCTAGGGATCTACTGCAATTTGGTTGTAGCCTGAATAGCCATCCAAGAAACAGTAATAATCATGACCTGCTAGTCTTTCTAGCATCTGGCCTATGAATGGTAAAGGAAAATGATCCTTTCTGGTGGCTGTATTGAGCCTTCTGTAGTCAACACACATGCGCCACCCTGTAACTGTTCTTGTAGGAACCAGTTCATTTTTTTCATTATGAACCACTGTCATGCCTCCCTTTTTGGGGATAACTTGGACAGGGCTTACCCAGGGGCTATCAGAAATAGGATAAATAATCTCAGCCTCCAGTAATTTGGTGACCTCTTTCTGCACCACTTCCTTCATGGCTGGATTCAGCCGCCTCTATGGTTGAACCACTGGCTTAGCATTGTCCTCCAATAAGATCTTGTGCATGCATCTAGCTGGGCTTATGCCCTTAACGTCACCTATGGACCACCCAAGAGCTGTCTTGTGTGTCCTTAGCACTTGAATTAGTGCTTCCTCTTCCTGTGGATTTCAAGCAGAGCTTATGATCATTGGAAAAGTGTCACCTTCTCCCATAAATGTATATTTCAGGGATGGTGGTAATGGTTTGAGCTCGGGTTTAGGAGGTTTTTCCTCTTCCTGAGGAAATTTCAGAGGCTCTTTCAATTCCTCTGAATCCTCAAGATCAGGCTAAACATCTTTAAAGATATCTTCCAACTCTGATTCGAGACTCTCAGCCATGTTGATCTCCTCTACCAAAGAGTCAATAAGATCAACTTTCATGCAGTCTTTTGGTGTGTCTGGATGCTGCATGGCATTGACAGCATTCAAATTAAACTCATCCTCATTGACTCTCAGGGTGACTTCCCCCTTTTGGACATCAATGAGCGTTCGTCCAGTTGCTAGAAAAGGTCTTCCTAGAATGAGAGTAGCACTCTTGTGCTCCTTCATTTCCAGCACTACAAAGTCAGTGGGAAAGGCGAATGGCCCAACCCTGACAATCATGTCCTCAATCACGCCTGATGGGTATTTAATGGAGTCATCAGCAAGTTGGAGACATATCCGGGTTGGTTTAACTTCTTCAGTTAAACCAAGCTTTCTGATAGTAGATGTAGGTATTAGGTTGATGCTTGCCCCAAGATTACATAAGGCTGTCTTGGTGCAATTACCCTCTAATATGCATGGTATCAAAAAGCTTCCAGGATCTTTAAGCTTTTCTGGAAAGCTTTTCAGGATGACTGCACTGCATTCTTCAGTGAGGAGAACTCTTTCAGTTTCTCTCTAATCCTTCTTATAACTCAAGATCTCTTTCATGAACTTGGCATAAGAAGGTATTTGCTCAAGTGCCTCTGCAAACGGAATCTTTATTTCAAGAGTCCTGAGATAATCTGCAAAGCGAGCAAATTGCTTATCCTGCTCCTCTTGGTGGAGTTTTTGAGGATAAGGTATCTTGGCTTTATATTCCTCAACCTTAGTTGCTGCAGGTTTATTTCCTACAGAGGTGGTTAGAGAAGCCTTTTTAGAGGGGTTGTTATCAGCACTTGTGTGTGTCTAATCCCTCACTGGCATTTGAATGCCAGGGTTAGAAGCTGGAGTGGCGTTGGACGCCAACTCCTCACCTGTTCCTGGCGTCTGAACGCCAGAACTGTGCTTCTTTTGGGCGTTCAACGCCAATTCCTTGCTTGTTTCTGGCGTTGAACGCCAGGACTGAGCATGGTTTGGGTGTTCAACGCCAGCTTTCCACCTAATTTCTGGCGTTTGATTGCCAGAATTATTCCTTTCCGGGCTCTTACTGTCCTCAGATGGATTTTGGGTGGTTTGCTCATTTCTTGGCTTCCTGCTACCTTGAGGTGGGGCATCTAATGTTTTCCCACTTCTCAATTGAACTACTTGGCACTCTTCTGTTATTTGTTTTGACAGCTGCTGCTTTGTTTGCTTTAATTGTACTTCCATATTTATATTAGCCATTCTTGTCTCTTGTAGTTTCTCCTTGAATTCGGCTAACTGTTTCGTTAGAAAATCCAATTGCTGATTGAATTCAGCAGCTTGTTCTGCAGGACTGAGTTCAGCAGTTACTGTTCTAGCCTCTTCTTTCATGGAAGGTTCACTGCTTAGGTACAGATGCTGATTTCTGGAAACTATATCAATGAGCTCTTGAGCTTCTTCAATTGTCTTTCTCATGTGGATAGATCCACCAGCTGAGTAATCTAGAGAGATCTGAGCTCTTTCTGTAAGCCCATAATAGAAGATGTCTAGCTGAACCTACTTTGAAAACATTTCAGAGGGGCATTTTCTTAGCATCTCTCTGTATCTCTCCCAGGCATCATAAAGAGATTTATTATCTCCTTGTTTAAAGCCTTGGATGTCTAGCCTTAGCTGTGTCATCCGTTTTGGAGGAAAGTATTGATTCAGGAATTTTTTTGACAGCTGTTTCCATGTCCTTATGCTAGCCTTAGGTTGGTTATTTAACCACCTCTTAGCTTGATCTTTTACAGCAAACGGAAATAGTAATAATCTGTAGACATCCTGATCTACTTCCTTATCATGTACTGTGTCAGCAATTTGTAAAAACTGTGCTAGAAACTCTGTAGGTTCTTCCTGTGGAAGACTGGAATACTGGCAACTTTGCTGCACCATGATAATGAGCTGAGGATTCAACTCAAAGCTACTGACTCCGATGGAGGGTATACAGATACTACTTCCATATGAAGCAGTAGCGGGGTTAGCATATGACCCCAGAGTCCTTCTGGACTGTTCATTTCCACTTAGATCCATGATGGAGAAAGGGAGATGATGTGGCTTTATTTTATTTATTTTATTATATAAAAAAATTTGAAATAATAAAACTATAATAAAATAAAAAATTGAAAATATTTTAAGAGGATTTTCAAAAAAAAATGAAGAGAGAGAATAAGTGGTTATGAGGTTTTGAAAAAGATATGATTTTTTTAAAAACTTGACAACTAAGATATGATAAGATAAAATTTTTGAAATTAAAATCTGAATTTTTATGAAGAATTTCGAAATATTAGCATAAAAATAGTTAGAAAAGATATTTTTTTGAATTTAATAAGGAAAGAGAAAAACAATAAAATAGCACAAGATTTAAAATTTTTAGATCTAATGCTCCTTGTTTTCGAAAATTTTGGAGGAAAAACACCAAGGAACACCAAACTTAAAAATTTTAAGATCAAGACACAAGAAAAACTCAAGAACACTTTGAAGAATCACAAGAACCACAAGAACATGAACGTAGAACACCAAACTTAAAATTTTTAGCAAACCAAACTAAAATTTTCGAAAATTATAGAAAGATTAACAAGAAAACACCAAACTTAAAGTTTGGCACAAGATTTAATCAAAGAAAAATTATTTTTGAAAAAAAGATTTTAACAAGAAGATACCCAATTACCAAGAACATAGACCAACGCTCTAGCCAATTGGGCAGTAAATGTAACACTTGTTTTGAAGAAGTATTTTTAATAACTAAAACAATTTTTTCGAAAGATTTAAAAAAAAGAGAAAATAAGGATTTAAGAAAAATTAATTTCAACCAAAAACAATAATAGAAGACTCTAAATAAAAAAGAAAAATTTTTCCTAATCTAAGCAACAAAATAAACCGTCAATTGTCCAAACTGGAACAATCCTCGGTAACGGCGCCAAAAACTTGGTGCACGAATTGTGAATCACACTTTTCACAACTCGTACCACTAACCAGCAAGTGCACTAGGTCGTCCAACTAATACCTTACGTGAGTAAGGGTCGAATCCCAAGGAGATTGTTGGCTTGAAGTAATCTATGGTTACCTTGTAACTCTTAGTCAGGAAAACAATTCACTTATCAAATTTAATTGTGAGGAATAAGAGAGCATGAAATAAATACTTGTTATGCAGTAATAGAGAATATGTTGGAGTTTTGGAGATGCTTTGTCTTTTGAATCTCTGCTTTCTTCCTATCTTCTTCTTCACGCATGCATGCAAAAGTGCAAAGTTCCTTCCATGGCAAGCTCTATGTAAGGTGTCACCGTTGTCAATGGCTACTTCCCATCTCCTTAGTGAAAATGGTCCAAATGCTCTGTCACAGCACGGCTAATCATCTAAAGGTTCTCGATCATATTGGAATAGGATTTACTATCCTTTTGTGTCTGTCACTACGCCCAGCACTCGCGAGTTTGAAGCCCGTCACAGTCATCCAATCCCAGAATCCTACTAGGAATACCACAGACAAGGTTTAGACTTTCCGGATTCTCCTGAATGACGCCATCAATTCTAGCTTATACCACGAAGATTCTGATTATGGAATCTAAGAGATACTCATTCAATCTAATATAGAACGGAGGTGGTTGTCATGCACACGTTCATGGGTTGAGGAAGGTGATGAGTGTCACGGATCATCACCTTCTCCATAATTAAGCGCAAATGAATATCTTAGATAGGAACACGTATGTTTGAATGGAAAATAGAAGTACTTGCATTAATTCATCAAGATGCTGCAGAGCTCCTCACCCCCAACAATGGGGTTTAGAGACTCATGCTGCCAAAAGGTACAAATTTCAGATCTAAAATGTCATGAGATACAAAATAAATCTCTAAAAGTTGTTTAAATACTAAACTAGTAACCTAGGTTTACAGAAAATGAGTAAACTATGATAGATAGTGAAGAAATCCACTTCTGGGGCCCACTTGGTGTGTGCTGGGGCTGAGACTTAAGCTTCTCACGTGCTTGGGCTGTTTTGGGCGTTCAACGCCAGGTTGTAACCTGTTTCTGGCATTGAACTCCAACTTGTAACCTATTTCTGGCGCTAGACGCCAGGCTACAACATGGAACTGGCGTTGAACGCCAGTTTACGTCGTCTATCCTTGAGCAAAGTATGGACTATTATATATTGCTGAAAAGCCCTGGATGTCTACTTTCCAACGCAATTGGAAGCGCGCCAATTGGACTCCTGTATTTCCAGAAAATCCATTCCAAGTGCAGAGAGGTCAGAATCCAACAGCATCAGCAGTCCTTTTTCAGCCTGAATCAGATTTTTGCTCAGCTCCCTCAATTTCAGCCAGAAAATACCTGAAATTACAGAAAATCATACAAACTCATAGTAAAGTCCAAAAATATGAATTTTTTCTAGAAACTAATGAAAATATACTAAAAACTTAACTAAAACATCCTAAAAACTACATGAAATTAACCCCAAAAAGCGTATAAAATATCCGCCCATCACTACACCAGATGCTCCCTAGGTGATGGATGCGAACAACAAGAAGCCCAAAGGGATGCTATCTGCATATCTATCTAGAGAGGCTAGGACCTGGCAGCAGATCTTCGCCCACTACGTCCTGCCTACCACTCACTTCTCAGAGATCCCGATGGATATGCTGACTCTGATTGGGTGTGTCATGGAAGGGAAAGAAGTGTATTTCCCATGGCTGATTAAGCATAGCATGTGGAGAGCTCATATCTGTGGCTTGCTTCCATTTCCTACGCTAGTTACCAGCTTGGCTGAGCTGGCTGATGTCCCGTGGGAGGACGATGACGCGACACCACCACCCACAGATGATGATGAAAAGGAAGTTACTATTCCATGGGGTGGATGGGTGCACGAGAAGCCCTCGACCAGACGTCGTTCTCGGGCTAGAGCGGCAGTTGAGGCAGCCGGACCTTCTTCCTCCACAGCAGCAGCATCCTTACCACCACCACCACCAGCACCTGAGCCGACTTATCTGTTGGTGCAGCACCTGCTTCGCTTCATGGTGCGCTTCGAGCGTCGTGTCATGCAACGTCTTGATCGCCTAGACCAGGTGTTTGCGTCACAGGGCATTGAGCTCCCAGACTCTCCCACCTCTGACGAGCAGGACCAAGAGGAGGAGCATACTGAGGAGCCGGTACATCAGGAGGCACCACCAGAGACACAGGCCACCGCTGAGGTCCAGCAGCCTCCTGAGGTCCAGCATGACATTCCTGAGCCACAGCCAGTGCCACCTCCAGTTCCACAGCCCGAGCCTGAGCATGAGCCACAGCCTGGTGCGATTGTTGACCCCCATCCCGAGCTTCAGTAGTAGCATCGAGGACGATGCTTAGTTCTAAAGTGTGGGGAGGTCACCGCTCGTGACCGGTGTTTGCATTCATGTGGTGAATTTTTAGATTTTTATTTCTACTCGCTACTACTTTATTTTGTTTTATTCCGCACTTTATGTTTTAGATCATCTTGGGATTACTGTACATATTTGTGCCATTGTAGATACTCTTATTTTGGTTGTTGCACACTCTTAGTATATATATATTTTGCATCTTGGTTGTGTTTTGCATCCTAGTTGTTGATTGTGATTAGAAAATTAATGGATTACTAAAAATCTAGTTAACCCTTTCTATGAGAAATGTGTTTTGATTGAAAAAGGGATAAACTAGGAGAATTTTTTTTTATCACAATATTGCATTAGAATAAGCTTAATCAATATGATAAAAATTTCCAAGAAACTCATTTTTAGAACACTACCCCAATTGGTTGAAATTTTTTTTTAGAACATTTTTAGAACACTACCCCAATTGGTTGAAATTTTTTTAGAACTTGCTTGAGTTATACACGTTGTGGATCATGTTTTGAGCAAAGAACACAAGCATGTGAGATTTGAGCCTAATTGTGTGGTTACATCATATATAACTACTTATTTTCATTCTTGTGTGCATTATTCTCCTCCTATGATTGTAATCTTTGATTTGTTTAAGTCTATATGTTCATTATTTTGTGTACACATGCATTTGTATGATTGAGGCCATTGTTCAAATAGCTCACTTACCCAAATAGCCTACCGTTTATCTTCCATTGTTAGCCGATTTTGAGCCTACGCTTAACCCACTTGTTCTTAATTGTAGCACATTACAAGCCTAAGTGAAAAACAATAAATATCCCTTAATTTGGATCTTTGATTAGCTTAGGCTAGTGAGAGTGTACATCATTTGATTTTGGGAGAGTTGGGAACATTGGGTAGAGATAAAAGTGTGATTTTGTATTTGTGTTGAAAATCTTGAGAATTGGGAACATACTCATGTATTAATCATGTGTAAACCATATGCATTGATGTTCTTGTATATATTTTAGTCCAAAAAAAAAAATTTTACAATAAAAAGGGAACAAAAGAATGCCCCAAAACAAGGTTCAATAAAAGTCAATGCATATGAGTGGTGATCAAAAAGAGAATGCATGAGTGTGTGAAAAGTGAAGAATGGATAGCTAGGTTTGTTTAGAATTGTTTAGGTTGTCATAGGTTAGGCGGGAAGTTTAAGTTAATCAAAGATTCAAATTTCAAGCTCACTTGACCATATGCATCCTACCTTGACCTTAGCCCCATTACAACCTACGGGAAAGCCCTCATGATATTTGTGTGCATGCATAAAGTAATTGTTGATTGTTAGATGAAAAATAAATCTTAGAAAGCATGATTAGGGGAGAATTGAGTGAATCAACCCCATATACTTGAGTGCTTAGAGCGGATACACATCCGGCGAGGGTTCGATCGCTCAATTACATGTTTCCACCCGTGATCATCTTTTCTTGCATGTTTATAAACTTTTTCAATAATTCAATCCAATTGTGGTTTGCTTGATTGCTAATACTTTAGCCCTTGTGCTTATATGCGTATTCTTGGAGTTGACTTATTTTGATTAAGCCATTGCATCATGTAGATAGATTGCATTTAGTAGTTGCACTGAATAAATGTTAATACCCTTTTGCTTCTTCATTGATTTTAGCATGAGGACATGCTTAGTTTAAGTGTGGGGAGATTTGATAAACTCCAATTTCGTGATTTATCTTGTGCTTATTTTGGGGGATTTTGTCACTTTTTCTCACATTTATTCAATGAAATAGCATGATTTTGTAATTCCCCCCTTGAATTTTACTTAAGTGTAAAAACATGCTTTTTAGGCCCTAAATTGCTGATTTTTATTTCACTTTAATTCCATTCGATGCCTTGATGTGTTTGGTGAGTGATTTCAGGTCCATAAGGCAAGTATTGGATGGAAGAAATGAGGAGAAAAGCATACACAAAGGGGGAATGCATGGAGAAACAAGGATTGGGATTTCACCAAAGGACGCGCACGCGCACTAGGCGCACATGCGCAGAAGTGATTTCACCAAAGGACGCGCACGTGTACATATCGTGTCCGCGCGGATTGAGAATTTGACATCGACGCGCACGCGCACATGGTGCGCACGCGCCGATAGCCTCACGTGGCCCACTTGAAGGCAAAACGCTGGGGGCAATTTCTGAGCTACCCAGGCCCAAATCCAACTTGTTTCTGAGTGTATTTCATGCAGAATTGAAGTCCAAGCAAAGGGGGAGCAATTAGTTTTAGCCAACATGAGCCTTTAGTTAGCTTTCTAGAGAGAGAAGCTCCCTCTTCTCTCTAGAATTAGGTTAGGATTAGGTTAGATTATTTCAATTTCATGTTTGAATGCTAGGTTTCATCTTGTTCTTTGATAATTTCTCAATTATACATCTTGACCCTCTTAGTTTTTTTTATGCCAATTCCTCATTTTGCTCTCTTTAGTGATGATGACTCATGTTGGATTTGTTTACATTTAATGCAATTTGATGTTGATATTTCCCTACTTGATAAATTGAGTTGTGATCTCACTTTTCTTGCAATCAATAGTGATAGACTTTGATATTCTTGCATTTTATGATGTTGATTCTTATTGCACTCCAAGTGTTCGATGAAATGTTCTCTTTAGTTCTTGAGTAGTTTTATTAACTCTTGGCCTAAGCCAAGGGACTTGAGTGATCTTGAGTTTTTGGACGTAATGGATTTGGTAATTTGAGAACCCTGTGTGATCAATTTGAAGCTCATTGACGCTAACCCACTACTAAGCTAATTAGTAGATAGGTTAGGAATTATGGGTGGATGTGATTAGGCCTATTTGACATACTTCCGGTCTAGGAGTAAATGTTACGTACTTAAGGCTTCGAGAAGTAGACTTAATGGGTTGGCCTTTCATAATTATCAATAGTCGGTTTGTTAACAGGGATGGTGACCTCAAGTACCCAAGTCTTAGCCAAGAGTTCCTTATTTTGCTTTCTTTACTTACTCGCTCAATTTACTTTCTTGCCTTCTCATAAACAAAACCCCTATCTTTTTACCCATCATAGCCAATACACATGCACTCCATTGCATCCTAGGGAGACGACCCGGAGTCCAAATACTTCGGTTAATTTTTATTTGGGGTTTGTTATTCGTGACAACTCACTCAAATTTATTTTTTCATGAACGGACTCTTGTTTGGTTTAGAAACTATACTTTACAACGAGAACTCATTCATTAGATAAATTCTAAATCATCGAGAATTCGTTCGTCAGTATGGTGGGTATGGTTTAGGATCATGTGGAGGGCTATGTTGAGGAGGGGGTTCATATACATTTGATGATTGTGGTTGACAACCATAATGAGGGTCATCACATACATTAGATTGGTATGCATCAAGATTTGAATTGTACCCATAAGAAACCGGAGGAGGTGGTTGCCAAGAAGGTTGTCCATAGGCTTGAGGCTCCTCCCATCTTTGATTTCCAAATTCTTGATGTACATCCTCATTAAAGCTTTCATTTTCTACAACATAGTTTGAACCACACTCATAGCCAAAGTGATGAGAATTCATGGTGATAAGAGAAAATAAAAACAAAGACTAATAAGAAACAAAAAGAGCAAAATCCTACACTAGCAAAAACTAAGAAACAAACTAAAAATCAAGCTATTCACAATATGTACAATAGCCAATAATATAACACCATTGCAACTCCCCGGAAACGGCGCCATTAATTTGACACAATAATTGTTGTGGGTAAGGAATTTCACAAAATATTTACGTTGCAAGTATAGCTCCAAACCAACAAACAACTCTCGCATCAAATTAAATTTAGGTTGTCACATGTACCAACCTCAATGAAAATTAACCGAAGTATTTAGACTCTGGCTCGTCTCACGAGGAATTTCAATGAAGTGTATGCTTATTGGCTATGAATGGGTAAATGGGTTTTTTGATTGATAAGAGGGCAAAAAATTGAATGACAAGAAAAGTAAATTAAGCTAGTAATTAAAGAGGACAAGTAAATAGGAGAAAGCAAATAATAAAGAGAGAGACATTCATGGCAAGGGTTGAGAACATAGGCTTTCTATCCTAGTCATGCAATGATTAATTCATCTTATCTAGTCAACTCAAACAAATAGAAGAAGGTATCATGTCATCTTCACATAGAGAGAAAGTCAAACAAGACTAATTAATCATGTCACAAATATAAACAAGAATTTATCTTATTACGTCATCTCCAACATTGGAAGAAGGTATCATATTATCTTCCATGAGAGAAAGTCTAATAAGACTAGCAAATCTCAATCCAAAAGTCCTAATTAACTTACTAATTAAATTAGCAAAAGATTAGCGTCAATGAAAACAATATTAGCTAACAACTCTAGATCACCAACATAAGTTGGGTTTTCATGACTCAAGATCACCTAATTACTCTTTCCAAGCCAAGAATGCTCAAAATCTACTCTAACATCCTTCCAAGCATTTTGTCAAACACTTGGAACGCATACATGGAAAGCATAGTAAAATGTGCAAGAATAATAAAATCTACCAACTACAAATTGCAAGGAAACAAGATTAACAACTCAATTCAACAATAAAGAAACATCAAACATTAAATTGCATTAAAAAAAATCAAATCCAACAAGAGCATCCATGAACATAAAAGAGAAATTAACATTACAAATCATGAGAATTAAAGAGTAGAAGTAAGAAATCATAAAAGAAACAAGATGAAAATATGTAATTAAATCTAGATCTAAGATGGAAATTAACCTAACCTAATTATAGAGAGAAGAGGGAGCTTCTCTCTCTAGAAACTAACCTACATGATGCTAATGCTACAAACAATTGCTCCCCCTTGTCCAAGCTTGAATTCTACATGAAATAGCACCAGAAATAAGTTGGGTTGGGCCCAAAGTGCTTCAGAAATCGTTGCGGGCGATTTCACTTTAGTGGGCCACGAGCAGCATCGGCGCGCACGCGTACATGGCACATGCGCTCCCCTGAACGCAAAGCAACATATAGCAAATTTCATATCATTTCGAAGCCCCAGATGTTAGCTTTCCAACGCAGCTAGAACCGCCTCATTTGGACCTCTGTAGCTCAAGTTATGGTCGATTGAGTGCGAAGAGGTCAGGCTTGACAGCTTTACGGTTCCTTCATTTCTTCATGAGTTCTCCCACTTTGCATGCTTTTTCTTCATTCCTTCCATCCAATACTTGCCTTATGAACCTGAAATAACTCAACAAACACATCAAGGTATCGAATGGAATTAAAGTGAATTAAAATCACTAATTTTAGGGCCTAAAAAGCATGTTTTTACACTTAAGCACAAATCAAGGGAGAATTGCAAAACCATGCTATTTCATTGAATAAATGTGGGAAAATGTGATAAAATCCCCCAAATTAAGCACAAGATAAACTATAAAATTGGGGTTTATCATTCAGCAACACGTACGCGTGGCTGACGTGTACGCGTGACAGAGCGTCACATGCTGCATTAAACAAAAGACACTGGGGGCTATTTTTGGGCTACATTTGGCCCAGTTTCAAACCCGAAAGTGAAGATTAGAGGCTGCAGAGTGGAGCTAGAAAGGGAAAGGAATCATTCACTTTTCATTCATTCACAACTTTAGGCCTTAGGGTTTTTAGTTGTAGTTCTTCTCAAATTCAGGTTTTTACCTTATTTAAATCTAGTTTTCTCTTACTTTTAATTGTTCTAGCACTTTAGTTATCTACTTCCCTTATTGATTCCTTTATTTTACTAATTTAGTTTATGAGTTCATGTGTTACTCTCAATTTTCATTAATGCAATTTATGTTTCATGTTTCTTATTGTTCAATTGCTTTGTTATGGTTATTTCTTTGCTTTGGTTAGTCTTAGAATTTCCTATGTCTTGCCAATTTTCTATGGTTTTATTTTGTGCCTTCCAAGTGTTTGATAAAATGCTTGGTTGGATTTTAAATTAGATTTTTATATTCTTAGCTTGGGTTGAGTAATTTGGAGAGTCTTGAATTGTCAAAGTCTCTTGTTGGTTGGTGATTGAGAGTTACTAGTTGGCTTGAGCTTCACTAACTCTAGTCTTTGATTAGGACTTTTGAACTCAAGTTGATTTGCTCACTTGACTTTCCTTCAATTGTTAGAGGTTAACTAAGTGAGAGCAATTTGCAATTACCATCATAATTGACAATGGTAATAAGGATAGAAATTTCGCTTCTTAACCATTGCTAGGACGTTTCTTAGTTGTTAGCTTATTTTCTTGTTATTTACATTCCTTGCTTATTAAACTCAAAAACGAAAAAGATACAATCTCATAACCAATAATAAACATACTTCCCTGTAATTTCTTGAGAGACAACCCGATGTTTAAATACTTCGGTTAATTTGATTGGATTTGCTTAAGTGACAAACAATCTAAACGTTGATTGAGGTTTAATTATCGGTTTAGAACTATACTTGCAATGCGATATTTTTGTAAAAATCTTTACCGGCAATTTTCCTCCGTCAAATTTTTGGCGCCGTTACCGGGGAATTGCAAATGTGTGCCGTATTATTGGTTATTGTGAATATTGTGAATATGTTTGCCTTTTCGTTTCTTTGTTAGTTGTTTCTAGTTTTAGGAGTTTATTTTCATTACTTCTTATTAGTTTTTGTTTTTATTTTCTTTTGTTACTATGAATTCTCACCACTTTGGCTATGAGTTTGGTTCAAATTATATTGTAGGGAATGGAAACTATAATGAGAACATGCATCAAGGATGGGACAAATAAAGGTGGGAGGAGCCTCAAGCTTATGGACAACCCTCTTAGCAACAACCTCCACCAAAATACATTGAGGAACAACCATTCCATGATGCATACCAAGACAATGGTTATGGTGGTCCTCTTCGTGACAATCAACAACCACCACCATATACCTATACACCCCCTCTTCAACATAGCTTTGAACCACCCTACTCACAAGCCCCCTACAATCAAACACTTCCATTTGATCCTAACCCTAATCCACCATACCAACCATCATATGAGCCATACATAAAGCCACCCCAATTCCAATCCAATTACTCCTAAGAACCAACACCTTAATATACACCACCTCCACTGTATGAAAATTTTCAACCACAATATGAATTTTCTTTTCCACCACAACCCTCTATAAGAGAATGTCCATATCCATCAATCCAAGAGCACTATGATCCTACTTATGATAGCCAAGTGGAACAAGTGCCAATGGATCGTCTCAAGGAAGCAATGGATCAACTTCAAGCAACCATCCGTCAAAAGTTTGACCCATGGGACTCATACAACAAACAGAGCATTTCCACGGATGAATGCATTGTGCAACAAGTGGAAAAGATGGAGAGTGTTGAACCGCCACATTGTTATCATGATGAACCACCTTCCTATCATGACCCTTTCCTCCCGAGCAATGAACCCTCCTATCCACTCCAATCTCCAATGGATGACACCCTTGGTGTTCTTCTTCAAGGGCAAAGAGAGATGCAACAGACGACACTAGAGTTCATAGCTACCTTGACCGAGGTAGTAGATAATTTGGCCTCATTGCATTTCAACACTCAAAGTACCCCCATGGAATGTGGAGAATATAATGAGGAACATAGCATGAAGGAGAAACTAGGAACTCCGGTAGAAAGTGAGGAATGTGACTTTGTATTGGAACAATTAGAGGAAGCTGTAATTGATGAAGAGGAAGAAGTGGTCGAAGACTTAGGAGATGCTGAACCTCCATGGGAATCTAGAGTTGTAGAGTATTCCTCCAAGAAGCTTGAAATTAATGTTGAGGAGGGTAGTACACAACCTTTAAGGCATATTCCCTATGAAGAATTGGATGGAATAGATCAAGAGGCAAGTTCCTTTGGTTATAATGATCATGAATCAAGTCCTCCTAGTAATGAATTTACATCCACAAGTGAAATCCTTGAGTTAGAAGAGCCTTCTCCCGATGACATTGAAAGCAACATTGAGGTAGATTTCTCTCAACGTCATATTTATGATTTGAGTGACGGAGAAGAGTTGGATGAATCCGGTGAGGAAGAGCTTGAAAGTGAAGAATTTGTTCAAAAGGTGGAAGTCCTTCGAAAAGGATGGACGGGAGTGGACTATATTTTGTCAAGATCGTTGGAGACTTCTCTACCTAGGTTGCTGTCTACTCCTTCATTTGAGTGGGTAAAACTTATCTCTCTTAGCTTTATTGTCCCACTTGAGTATGGTATGCTTGAAACGGATGGCCAACTTAGGAGGCTTTGTGGAATAAAGTGTAAGAGAAGGATGTTTAGTGGTTGGAGTTGCAAATCAAGACTCATTAAGGTTGAGATTTCGAGAGCTATACGCAAGGGTTGGACTAGTGATCATTTGGTTGGATCTAAGAGAAGAGTTTGGTACTTCAGTGAGAATTCGGATTGGTTGCCACCTGGTTGGAACAATGATGATCCACTTAAAGACGGGTGTAGAAACAAGATTTGGGATCCCGGCATACAAGCGGATCCACTTTGGGAGCTCAAGGCTTATGAAGAACTTCATCAAGACTTGGTGAATTCACTTGGAAATGTTGGAGCTTATTGAAAGTCCAAGCGTTGGTGGAAGTTTCAAGATGAGTTCAAGCACAAGCCACCATGACAAGGAGCTCACCAAATGTCCAACTTAAAGACTTTAACTAAAATTGCTAGGTGGGAGACACCCCACCATGGTAAATTCTTTCTAATTTCCTGTTTGTTTATATTAGTAATAAGTTAAATTTTCATTTTTAGTTATGTTTATTTAGTTTAATTTATGTTTTAGTTGTTTCATAATTTCTGGTGTTGCTATAAAAAAAATACCATGCGTGCGCATGGCAGACGCACACGCGTGGAACCCCATAAAATGGACCATGCGAAAACGGTGCTGGGACGATGTGAGCGCACGGCCTGGACAGAGAGTTGTGCCAAGGCCACGTTGGTGGGGTGCTAGGCGCACAACCCAATCCACGCGTACGCGTCACTGACGCTTATGCGTCATTTACATTTTTTTACCACCCACGCGTAGGCATGGACGATGCGTGCATGTTGATACCAAAATTTTGATGGTTCAGTACTTAAAACAGAGAGTTGGGCTGCCACTGTATGAGTTTTGTGCGCGGAGCATAATTCACATCCACGCGTACGCGTGACTGACGCGTATGCATCATTTCCTTACCCTGCAAACGTCATCTTTTACTCTCTTCATCTTTCTTCTCTCCTTTCTCCTTCTTTCTTCTTCCTTTCTTACTTTCTTCTTCTTCTTCTTCTTCTTCTTCTTCTTCTTCTTCTTCTTCTTCTTCTTCTTCTTCTTCTTCAATTATTTAACTTCTCAATTTCTTTAACTTCTCATCCTTATTCTCTCTCATTCTCTTTTACTTATTGCATTTGCATACTTTTATTCATTGCATTTTAACTTTGTGCATGTTTTTCATTTTCTTTTCTAAATTTGCAATTTTTTCATTGGTGTTAAAATTTTCTTACTCCTCTGTTGAATATTCTTCCATTGTTTTGGTGCTTAGTGACTTGTTTTCTATTGTTGGGTGATATTATTTATAGGTCAATGCTTATCTTCTATGATACTTATATTTCTTTTTGCATTGATATGATTTTATGTTGTCTTTCATGACCCACTTTCTCTCCCTCATTGTTGTAATTCTTGAACTATTGATATGCCATTTGCCTATATTGTTTTCTCGCTTGCATGTTGTAGCTACCATGTAGTTGAGAACCTCATTATTACTTGGCATTTGCCCACCTAGAGTTTATTTGTTTGCATATCTTTGTTTGTGGGTTATTCTTCTTCCTTTTTCCTCTTCTTTCAGGATGGCCACCAAGAAGGAAAACAGAAAACTTCTAAATGGGGTGGACAAACAAGTTCTTGTGAACCATCTTTTGAGAAAAAGCATCAGTTGTAGCAACCCGTCCACTTGCACATCTTTGCATGCACCGAGGACGGTGCTATCTTTAAGTGTGGTGAGGTCGATACCGACTTCCCTGGGTTAGTTACTTTCTTTTCAACACCAATTATTAATTTTCTTTGTTAGTTAGTGTTGTATTGCATAATAGATTGCATGTGTAGTTAGTTGCTTGCATGTATGTACTACTTGGTTGAAGTGATGAATTCTCTTCCCAGAAAATATTTTATAACATTTTACTAATTCGAATTAAAATTTTTGTTGAACTTGTTTGAAGATATTTAATTCAGAACATGGTTGTAGAGCTGGAACACACAAAACCAATGTTATCAACCAATGTTTTATTTTGGTGTGTGTTGTTCTCTCTAAAATTGTGATCTTTGTCTTGATTAATTCTATATTTCTATTGTTTGATATATGCATGCACTTATGTGATTGAGGCATTTGTTTCACTATAGCTTACATACCCATATGGCCTTACCTTTTTACTATCTTTTCAAACCAATAATTGCTCCTATTTTACCCCATTTATTCTTTACTTTAGCACATCATTTACTCTAAGCAGAAAAATAATGAATGGCCTTAATTTAAATCCTTGGTTAGCTTAAACTAGTGAAAGTGTTCATGATTTAAGTATGGGGAAGTTGGGTTTCGAAATATTTGGTTTGGAAATTGGGTATTGTATATTTTTGGTGAAAATGTTGAGGACATGTTCATGCATTCAATACCTTAATCATATGTATTGAGAAAAACAAAAGAAAAAAAATAAGAAGAAAAAAAGAAGAAAAAAAGAGAGAAAATAAAAAGGGGACAAAATGTCCCAAAGTAAGTGTTGGTAGTAATGCATGTGAATTGTACTAAAAATTGGGATGCATGAGTATGTGGTAAACATAGTTAATGGGTAGTTAGATTTTATATTCAGATTACATGGAATGTCTTAAGTTAGGTGGGAAGTTTAGGTTAATCAAGGATTCAGATTTTAGTCCACTTAACCAAATACATTCCTACCTTGACCCTAACCCCATTACAACCCTTAAAAGACCTCTTAATATGTGTATTTGTGCATTAAATTTTTGTTGATTGGTAGAAGAAGAGCAAGTATTAGAAAGTAAGATTAGTAGAGAACCGAGAGAATCGAACCTTAAAACTTGAGTGATTAGAGTGTATACACTTCTGGTGAGGGTTTGATGCTCGATTCTTTGTTCCCAGCTTTCACGAGCTTTCTTCTTGCAAGTCTATTTGTACTTCTTTTTATGATTTGAATTAGTAGAATCCAGTTCATATTTGTTTTTGGAGAATTTGATTTACTTTTAACCAAGTAGGAAAAAAATCATTTTTCATTTAGTTGCATTCATATAGATAGGTTGCATTTCATAAATTCTACCATTCCTCTTCACCTCCTTTATAGCTTCTCTTGAGCTTAACATGAGGACATGCTAATGTTTAAGTGTGGGGAGATTGATAAACCACTATTTTGTGGTTTATTTTGTATTGAATCGAGTGGATTTTATCCATTATTCTCACACTTATTCATATAATTCGTATGTTTTACATTTTCCTTTCTAATTTTGTGCTATGATTGAAAACATGCTTCTTTGGCCTTAAATTTGCTAATTTTAATCTTTTTTTATTACCATTCGATGTCATGATATGTTTGTTAAGTGTTTTCAGGGTTTATAGGACAGGAATGGCTTAGAGGATGAAAAAGAAGCATGCAAAAGTAGAAGGAACACAAGAAATGAAGTATTTCAGAATCTGGTAGCGATGCATACGCGTGGATGACGCATACGCATGACCAGGAATTTTTTCAGTGATGTGTACGCGTGGCTGACGCGTACGCGTGGCTAACGCGTATGCGTGATAGAGCGTAACATGCTGCATTAAACAGAAGACGCTGGGGGCGATTTCTGGACTACTTTTGGCCCAGTTTCAAGCCCGAAAGTAAAGATTAGAGGCTGTAGAGTGGAGCTGGAAGGGGGAAGGAATCATTCACTTTTCATTCATTCACAATTTTAGGTTTGATATGTAGTTTTCTAGAGAGAGAGGCTCTCTCCTCTCTCTAGGCTTTAGGGTTTTTAGTTATAGTTCTTCTCAAATTCAGATTACTACCTTCTTTTAATTTAGTTTTCTCTTACTTTTAAATGTTCTAACACTTCAGTTATCTACTTCCCTAATTGATTCCTTTATTTTGCTAATTTAGTTTATGAGTTCATGTGTTACTTTCAATTTTTATTAAAGCAATTTATGTTTCATGTTTCTTATTGTTCAATTGCTTTGTTATGGTTATTTCTTTGCTTTGGTTAGTCTTAGAATTTCCTATGTCTTGTCAATTTTCTATGCTTTTATTTTGTGCCTTTCAAGTGTTTGAGAAAATACTTGGTTGGATTTTAAATTAGATTTTTATATTCTTAGCTTGGAATGAGTAATTTGGAGACTCTTGAAGTGTCAAAGTCTCTTGTTGGTTTGTGATTGAGAGTTGCTAGTTGGCTTGAGCTTCACTAACTCTAGTCTTTGATTAGGACTTGTGAACTCAAGTTAATTTGCTCACTTGACTTTTCTTCAATTGTTAGAGGTTAACTAAGTGAGAGCAATTTGCAATTACCATCACAGTTGACAATGATAATAAGGATAGGAATTCCGCTTCTCAACCATTGCTAGGACGTTTCTTAGTTGTTAGCTTATTTTCTTGTTATTTACATTCCTTGTTTATTAAACTCAAAACCCAAAAAGATACAATCTCATAACCAATAATAAACACACTTCCCTACAATTCCTTGAGAGACGACCCGAGGTTTAAATACTTCGGTTAATTTTATTGGGTTTGCTTAAGTGACAAACAATCTAAACGTTGATTGAGGTTTAATTGTCGGTTTAAAACTATACTTGCAACGTAATATTTTTGTAAAAATCTTTACTGACAATTTTCTTCCGTCAGGCACGTCCCACTTCTTTGCACTTGGAGAAGAATGGAGGAGATGGCATGGAGTTAGTGTGGCCAACATCCCATGTCTTTGTGGGTTGAAGAAGGAAAGCTACTAGGACTTGGCCCAACGTACGATATTGGAGAGCTAGCATGGGACCTATGTGATGGAGTGAAGGATAGCGTGGGGCACGTCCCATGTGCTTAAGAATTTGGATGTTGAAGGCTGCTGGGAAATGGCCCAGCGTGCGACTTCCTTGAAGTGGCATGTGACCTGAAGCTCCATGCATGGGTTCGCATGGGGGATGTGGGCGACGTCCCACGCCTTAGAAAGATTGTTTGGGCGTGCATGGTGTGTGTTTGGGCATTGGAGGAATGACTGGGCATGTGGGGTTCGTCCCATGCCTTTGAAAGGCACTTCCAGGGGTTTTATGGTGCATGTTGGCCGTGTAGAGGGCGTGAGGCATGTCCCATTGATGCATGTACATCATGAGTTATTTTGGCTGTTTATTTCATAGAGAAATTCAATAAACTATTCTCAATTATGAAGTGGTTAGTGCTTTAATTGAACACTACTTTGATTGCCTTGATTTTGTGAATTCTGGTGGGAATTAATGGAAAAAGAAGTAACAAAGGCATCAATAAAGAATCAATCAATCAAAACTTTTAGAGCAACACTTTAGATGATCAAGAAAGGAGGATTGTTAAGCCACTTTTTAAAGACAAACAAGTAGAATGGTGCAAGCTCTAAAGACTTTATTTCAAGCATTATGAGTGGTACATGAAATGGCCCCTCCAACGTCTTGTAAAATGGAGTCTTAGATGCCATTCCTTGTGCAGTCTTGGAACCTCAATTTGGAGGCACAAATGGCGTCTCGCACGCCTCATGAAACCAAGTCTCCAATGCCAAACAAAGGATACTCCATGGAGCTCAATTATTGCGTCTTAGACGCCATCTTCCTCATCAAAGTGTGGCATCTCCAATGCCCCTTCCTTCTTCCTTGTTTGGCGTCCCATATTCCACTTCTCCCTCAATGGAATGACACCTTCAATGCCAACAGTAAGAACCTCCAGGGACTCGAAAATGTAGCATCATTCTTGGATGGAGGTGGCATCTCCAACGCCAAAAAGAGAGCAAAATGAGAAGCGTTGCCACTAGGAGGTGCCTTCATGGTCCAATGACGCTTGAATTTGTGTACTCTAAACCATGTTTGAAGCCTCATATTCTAACTTAAGTCACACCTTCTTGGGCCATGTTTTTAAGCTTCATTTTGGTTCTTAATGAAATGTATGATACGCTACATATTAATGCTTAAGGTGAAACAACATTGGCTACTTATAATGCTCCTTAAGTCCACCTAATGAAGCCCACAACCATCACAACAATTCACAAGGCTAATGACTTAATTGAAGCAAGGAAGATCACTAATGATAGTTAGTTTAAAATTGCATTTGCTTGTAATTTGAATTTCATTTGAATGTGTAATTTAGGATAGGTTATAAATAGAGGATGAAAAAGCCTCACAAAGAAGGGGACTTCCACCTTCTACTTCACTCTTACTTTTTTCACATTTTTGTAATTCTTGAGCTATGAGTAACTAATTCATTTGTCATTGGGGAAAAGAGCTCTATTGAATTCAAGCGATCAAATGTGATTTATTCTTCATCTTCAATTCATCTTTCATTTGCTTCTTTAGAAAGAGTCTTTGTTCTTCATTTCAAGTATTCAAATATCTTGGAAAAGAGTTTGAATCTAAATTGGGTTGTACAATCACTTGGAAAAGTGAATTCATGAAACTAAGCTTAAAGCTCTTTCTCTCAATTCTTGTGATTCTAGATTTGGATTTGATAACATGACATTTAATCATCCAACATTTAGATTCATGAAATTGTATGGCTCTAAATCAGAGAACATGCTTCATCTCTTCTCATGAGCAATTTGATCAAAGAATTAGCAATTGATCAAGTCAAGAGAGATTGAATTACTAAGGAATTAGAATTCAATTACTTATGATTTGCCAAGAGATCAATGATTGCATGATTGAAGTTGAGATGAAAACTATTTAATCCAGAGAATTCAATATCTCTGTACCCCAATGCTCCTCCCATTATTCTCTTATTCTGTTGCTTTAGAATTGCTTTCAATAAATTTTCCTTTATGTTGCTCAATTTACTTTCTAGTCATTTACATTCTTGCAAATTTATATTCTAGCAGTTTAAATTCCAAATTACTTACATTCCCATAATTTACATTCTGGTCATTTTGTTACTTTCATTTACTTCCTTGTCAAGTCATTTCAATTCTAATTTACTTTTCTCGATTAATCATCATCCAAATTTTAATCATTTATCTAGAATAATAAATTGATCATTTCTTACTTAATGAATTAATACTCGTGGGAACGATAACCCACTCAACGTGGTATTACCTGATGCGACTCGGTGCACTTGCCAAAATTAATAGTTATCACCCACGATGGGCTTCTTCGCGCTGAATTTTTGAGCTCAAAGGTGAGGGTCATTCGTGGCCCAAACTGAACGTCCATTCAATCTCCTCTAACTCAACCAACCTTCAATTCCTTTATTAATCAATTGTATTAAAGGGTTAAGTTCAAATTCTGATTTACAAGTCATAAAACCCTAAGAACCTAAAAATGAAGCAATTTTATGTCACGTATCACATTAAATCCAGACAATTAAGGAGTTGTGAGAAGGGGTTTCAAGCTTTAATTCTAGTGAAATAACTTTTCAAAGAAACAAAAGAATTCAATTTAGATCAGAGTAATTTTTCAATACACACTAATCTGTAGGATGAAGAACGAAACCAATTCTCAAACATAAATTAATGCATTAATCAAGAGTAGAAGAACAAATAATTTTTAATCTATCAAAGTAAACATAGCTCTGATAAACCACTATTTTATAATTTATCTTGTGCTCAATTAAGTGTTTTTATCAATTTTTCACCCACTTATTCATAAGATTTGCATGGTTTTATAATTCCTTCCTTATTCTACAATATACGTGAAAACATGTTTCCTATGCTTTAAAAATATTTACTTTAATTATCCTTTATTACCATTCGATACTGTGATCTATGTGTTAAGTAATTTCAGGCTTCATAGGGAAGGAATGGCTTAGAGGACAGAAAGGAAACATGAAAAAATGGAAGGAACGCACAAAATGGAGTTTTAAAGAAAATGGCAGCGACGCACACGCATGGATGACGCGGACGCGTTCCTAGCGCAAAACGCAAGCGACGCATACGCGTGACCCACGCGTACGCGTGATAGACGCCACGTGCAGAAAATTGCAGAAGTCGCCCCCAGAGAGAGAGGCTCTCTCCTCTCTCTTAGGTTTTAGGATTATGATTTCTCTTAGTTTATGGTTTTTTCTTCAATTCAGGTTCAATGTTCCTTTAATTTATGTTTCTCTTCTACTTTTATTTATTCTAATGCTTTTACTTATTAATTACTTATGTTGCCAAATTGGCTTATGAACCTTCCCATGTTAGATTTGAATTTATGTTTAAATGCAATTTGAGGTATTTCAGATTTATGATTGCTTTCTTCTATTTATGATATAAATAATTTAGATTTTTCCCCTTTTAGCTCTGGTTGAGTAATTGGTGACACTTGAGTTGTCAAACTCAGCGGTTGATTGAAAATTGGGAATTGCTGATTGATTTGGATCCCTCTAAAGCTAGTCTTTCCATAGGAGTTGACTAGGACTTGAGGAATCAAGTTGATTAGTCCACTTGACTTTCCTTTATTTAGTAAGGGTTAACTAAGTGGGAGCAATAACAATTCTCATCACACCTGATAAGGATAACTATGATGGGATTTTCAGTTCTCGTACCTTGCCAAGAGTTTTCTTAATTATTAATTTATTTTTCTTGTCATTTAATTTACTTGTTCTTTAATTCAAAAACCCCAAAAAATATACCTTTTACCATAAGCAATAATAAATCATACTTCCCTGCAATTCCTTGAGATACGACCTGAGGTTTAAATACTTCGGTTATAACTTTTATTGGGTTTTGTTACTTGTGACAACCAAATTTTTGTACGAAAGGATTTTTTGTTGGTTTAGAAACTATACTTACAACGAGGATATATTTGTGAAATTTTAAATTAGCAGAAATTCGTTCGTCAAAATGGCGTCGTTGCCGGGGAATTGCAATTGTGTGCCTTATTATTGGTTATTGTAAATATTTCCTTTTACTTGTTTATTTGATTTTATTTTTGTTTTTAATTTTAATTTTTATTAGCTACTATAAGTTTTCACTCCCGTCGCTTTGAGTTTGGTTCTAATGTTGTTGAAAGGAATAGAAGCTATAACAGGAACATACATCAAGGTCAAAACAATCAAAGATGAAAGGAGCCACGAGGATCTGATCAACCCTTTTGGCAACGACACCTTCCAAGATACCATGGACAACAACCTTTCTACAATGCATACCAAGACAATAGTTATGGTGGACCTTCTCGTGACAACCAACCTCCACCTAATTACTATGGCCAAGAACCATTCCGAGGTGCGTACCAAGATGATAGATGTGGTGGACCCCCTTGTGGTTACCAACAAGCCACATCATACGCCTATAAACCACCTCCTCAACATAGCTTTGAACCACCATACTCACAAGCCAACCACAACCATTCACCTCCATATGCCCCTAACCCTTATCCACCCCAACTCCAATCCAATTACTCCCAAGAACCATTGCTTCCATATGCACCATATCCATGTCCGTCGAGCCAAGAATCACAGGACTGTCTCAAGGATACAGTGAACCAATTTCATGCAACCCTTCATCAATTGGAGCAAGTGATAAACCGATTAGCCCCTAGTACGAGGGAGATACTAGAATCTTCGGTGGACAATACGGAACATAACTTTTTACTGGAACAAGTGGAGGAAGCTGCAATTATCAAAGAAGAAGAATTGGTTGAAGACTTAGGAGACGCTGAACCTCTATGGGAATTAAGAATTGTGGAGAATTTCGTCAAGAAATTTGCAATCGATGGTAAGGATGATAGTGCACAACCCCCAAAGCATGTATTTTATGAAGAACTGGACGAAACAAATCAAGAAGCAAGTTTCCTTGGTAGTGATGATCACGAACCAAGCTCTCCTAATGATGACCTTGCAGTTACAATTGAACTCTTTGAGCTAGAAGATTCTTCTCCAATAGAATATGAGGATGATGTGGAAGTAGACTTTTCTCAGCCTCCAACTTATGACTTGAGTGATGAGGAAGAAATCGAAGACTCTGATCAAGACAAGGTTGCAATTGAAGAGGTTTGTCAGGAATTGGAAGAATTCACAGAGGAGTACAAGGAAGCGGAGCTTGAAGAACCACTGGAAACACCTCTCCCATGGCCATTACCACCAAATACAAACTTCAAGTGGGTAAAATCCTTAGCCTTCATCTTTATTTTTCCACTTGAATATGGCTTGCTTGAAACAGATGGCCAGCTTAGCGCTCTTTACGGCTTTAAGAGTAAGAGGGAGATGGTTAGTAATAGAAGTTGGTATCCAAGGTTCAATACGGTTACACGCTCCAATTGGAATTACAAGGATTGGTATAGAGCTCGATTTAATGGGTTTCGGAAGACATTTGGGTATCTCAGTGGAAATTCAGGTTGCGTACCACCCGGCTGGAAAAATGAAGATCAATACAAAGACGGGTACAAAAGCAAGGTTTGGGATCCTGGGATTCATTCTGACAATCAACACCTGTGGAGCCTGAAAACCTGCTTTGATTTGCTTGAAGGCTTTACATGCCTAGTTTGGGACCCCAGAGGATATTGGAATTGCAAGCATTGGTAGAAATTTCTGGATGAGTTCAAACACAAGCCACCAGAACAATGAGCTCATCAAATGTCCAACTTAAGGACTTTAACTAAAAGTGCTAGGTGGGAGACAACCCAACACAGTATGATCGTTCCTTTTTCAAATTAAATTTTATTTCATTTTGTTTGTTTCTAGTTTCATTTTATTTTATTTTAATCGTTCTAGAATCATTCATAACATCCGCATCAGCATCTGCATCTTCCATACTGCATAAAAAAAAATCACCCCACGCGTGCGCATGGGCCACGCGTGGTCGTCGACTCATAATCGACGTCACAATCCAACGCCCAGAAAGTTGGGCTGGAATCGTGCGGCTGTTATGCGTTAGGCACAATTGGGCCATGCGTGCGCGTCGATGACGCGAACGCGTCACTTTCACTTCACACACACCATGCGTAAGCGTGGGCGACGCGTACGCGTCGCGTAGAAATTATTGCCCGCTCAATTGAAAGAGAGCGTTGCGCCAAAACGATGCTGGATTTGTGCGTTTAGCATAATTCTAGTCGACGCGTATGCGTGCTTCATGCGTACGTGTCACTTTCATTATCCCTCATTCAAGCGTTCGCGTCAATGACGCGTCCGCGTCGTTGCGTCTCCGCCTCAACCACGCGTTCGCGTGATCCACGCGTCCGCGTGATCCACGCGTCCGCGTGGATTTGAATCCACTTACCCCCGACGCGGAACCCTAGCCCCCTTCACGTCAGCCTTTTTCCCTCCTTCCTCCCTCACAGCCTTCCCTCGCCACTCTCTCTTCCCCTCTACAACTACCACCGTCGCACCACACTCCCACGACCCCGCCGCCACCGCCCTCACCACCTCTTTTCCCCCTTCTTCCTCTTCTTCCCATCCAACCATCCTCCACCCCCAACCACCACCGAGCCGAAGCAACTGCCACCACCACCCCCACCGCCACCACCAAACCAGCCCCGCCGTGCCCTCACCGTCACCAAACCACCCCCTCCTTGCCCTCCTTCTTCTTCTCTTCCCCTTCCTCTTTCATCCCCTGCGCCACTCAAACCACCAACGCGCTGCCAGCGCCACCGTGCCACCTTCTATCGCCGCCGTTCCACCACCACCACTACCACACCACAACCATCTCTCTGCATCCAATATCTGTTACTGCGCCCACCAGGTTCCGCTGCACACCGATCCCTTTCCTAGTTAGTTAGTTAGTTGCATATTATTTTTCAAATTCTGTTCAAATTAGGATAGTTAGAGATGCCTGTTCATAGTGGATTTTAGGTGGTTAGGTAGCTAAGATGTGGTTAGTAGATTTAGGTCTGATAATTGTGCCGTTCTTGCTGCTTGTTTTATCTGTTTTGCAATTCTGACATTGCTGTGCTGGTGATGTTGCTCATATGCTGTTCTTTACTGTTTAATGCTGTTTTCACATTATTCAACATAAATTGCATTTGTTGCTACAACTTGAGTTCGTTTATTCTAAATTCATGTGACTTGCTATTTGTTACTTTATGCACTACTTTAATGTCATATGAACTAAATTTCTGATGCTATTTATTACCCAGAAATGTCCAATTTTTAGCTGGTATGCTGCCCGATTTTTTCTGCAAACTGTTTCACCCAATCCCCATACATGAATTGGTTTTGGTACTTTTGAATTCTGCACTAATTGGTTTCAACCAAGCCAATTCATGGAAGGATGGGCTAGCATTCTTACTCTTTCTGGTTCCCTTCTTAGTTGAATAACATTATTGATGATTTCAATTTCATTTTGCAATTCTTTTATTTATATGATTTATCATCAATAATCTGTAATATCTACTTGATTGTGAGTTGCTTGTTATTCAAGTTTGTGCAATTTTTGTCAATAAGGAACCACAACACCATGCCACTTACTTTAACTTCACTTTTTAACTCTTAACTGCGTTAACTTTCTAACTTCTCTATTAGTTTTCAACTAACTACTTTCAAACCAATCCAAGGCACGATTACTGTTGTTCCTGATTAACAAGAATTCCGCATATCATATATTCTAGATTGTGATTTTTATTCTCTGACTTTTAACTTGCATACAGTCCAAAATTTTACATATATTTAACTCACTTCATGCTTATATTGCTATTTTATTCCTCTTTTGCCCCTCTATGCTTATATTGCTCAAATACTATTTGCTTACCTATTTTCCTGCTTTGGTTTAATAAACTGTATCCTAGACCCTCTGCTTTTCAAGATGTCAGACCCAAAAGAAAAAGGGAAAACCAAAGCAACCACTGGCAAAAGGAAAAGAGGCGAATCCTCTACCACTATTTTGGATATCCTCCATCATGATTCATGGCAGGAAAAAAATTTTACCCCGCAGGAAAAGGCTGATCAGCTACTGCCCGCCACAGACCAAGTCAAGTTTGCCAACAGATACTGTGAGCTGAAGTATCCGGTCTTTGCAATTTCAAGGAACCTATACCTAGAAAAGACCCTTAAAATTCCAGAAGAACTACAACAATACACCTCAAAACAAATAAAACAGAGAGGCTAGTTCTTCCTGGAGAGGAACTTGACTGAGGTCAATGCATCGTGGGTCAGAGAATTTTACTGCAACTACTTTAAAACGACCCTGGATGCAGTGCAGCTCAGAGGTAAATAAATTCTAGTTACTGAGGAGGCAATTGAAGATATCCTCCAACTCCAGCCTAAGTCAGATGAACCAGATGGTTACCAAAAGGCTGAGGAGGATATGAGATTTATGAGGTTTAACTGGGACACCGTAAAGCGCACTATAGCTCTTGATCCTACTGTCCCATGGGTTATGGGTAAGACAACAACAACCCTAAAGGGAATAAAGATTATCTATTTGAATGATGAGGCACGGCTATGGCAGCAAATTCTGAGTAAGTACGTGATGCCAAGCATTCATGAGACTGAGGTGCCAGCCGCCATGATCACTCTTATCTGGTGTGTGATAGAGGACAAAGACCTATACTTTCCCAGATTTATCTGGTACTATATGTCCAGGGTCCATGTCCAAGGCACTCTTCCCCTTCCATATTTGATTACTCAGATGGGCCGCCGAGCTGAGGTGCACTGGGAGCTTGCAGATGAGAAGCCACCTGCCGCCGACTGCAAGAAGATTATCCCACACAGTAGGAAGTTCCAGGCTTCGGACTACAGACCTCCTTTTCTCACTGCCTCCGCTGAGGCAGCCACGTCTTCTGCTGCCCCTTCAGCACCTGCTGCACCAGCCACCACCACAGCACCTCCACCTGCTTCAGAGCCCATCTACCACCTCGTGCACCGCCTATTTGACCGGTTGGATCAGATGGAGCACCGCAACCAGTGGCGATATGAGAGGTCTGAGCGTCGCAGCAAGCGACGTTATGAGCATTTAAAGTTGATGATCTGATCGGGCCACCATGACATCCCATCCAAGCCTGACACACCATCAGAGCCATCTGAGGAGGAGGCGGATGACCAGGAGGAGCAGGCATGAGCCGAGGCTGAGCAGGCAGGAGCCGAGCAGGCTACGCCACATCACAAGGAGCCCCAACAGATACAGCCAGACGATCCACATGTCCCTCTACAGACAGAGCCTCCGCTACAGCAGACAGACCCTCAGGCCACCACAGAGACACCTATAGCACATCCTTCTGGAGATGACACTTCTTCACACCCAACTTGATTAAGCATCGGGGACGATGCTATTATTTAAGTGTGGGGAGGTCGCCATCTCTAGCGAACGTTATTTTGGTAAACTACTTTCAGACTCTCTTTATCCTATTTTTATTTTTTTTGTAATTTTATTTTATCTTTTCTTATTTGTCTTTCAGTACTTGCACATTTTCTTTTACTGTATTTCTGTTTACTTTATTATATTTTGCACTTTGGTTTGTATATATCTTAGATATTTAGCTTAATTTACACTTTTAGCTTATTAGTTGTGATATAGAAAATATGGATTAATTTGTTTAGTTTACCCTTTTAGCATATGATAATTTGGTTTAATTGAAAATAAAAAGAGTAAACTAGAAATTTTAGTTTTTTAGAATCACAACAATCCACCCACCATATATATATATATAGCAATAAATGTTAGTTAATTGACAACATTTTTCAAGGAAATTACTTATTTTTATAAGAGCCATTCAAAGATTCACATTAAGTTGAATGGTAACTCTTGATTTCTACTTGCATGATATACATAACTGATATATAGTTTTTGAGTCAAAGAACACATAACCCGTGAGTTTTTTAGCTTAATTGCATGGTTACATTTAACCGTAGTTTTCATTCTTGTCTGTTTCGCCCTTCTTTTCTATGCTTGCAATCTTTACTTTGTTTCAGTCTATATGTCCAATATAGAATGTATTTACATACTTGCATATGATTGAGGCCATTACTTGTTCTTGCTCACTTATCCCAAATAAGCCTACCCTTTTATGTCACCCTTGTTAGCCCTCTTGAGCCTTTTAATCCCCTTCTATTCTATAACCACATCACTAGCCTTAAGCAGAAAAACATTAAAAATCCTAAATTGAATCTTTGGTTAGCTTAAGATAGAGATTATGTATCAACTAAGTGTGGGAAAACTATGGGAACTTGGGTTGATAAGAAGGTATTAACTCTATAAATCATTTGAAATTTGGGAGCATGCTCATGTGAAACCAAAATAATTAAAATACCATGTGCGTTGATATGTTGTGTTTATATTTAAAAAAATCATTTTAATTAAATAAATAAATAAGGGGATAAAATTACCCCATTATTAAGTTTAATAGAAAAATCAATGCACATGGGATAAAATCAAAAATAATTTGGTGCATGAGTATGTGATACAAAAGTGGAAAAATTGGGTAGTTAGGAAAATTTTAAAATTGTATAGAGTATTTATATGTTAGGTGAGATCTTAGACTAATCAAGGATTCAATTTATAGCTCACTTAGCCATATATATATACCCTCACCTTTACCTTAGCCCCATTTGTTGATTGGCTAGATGAAGAACAAAGTTTTAAAAAGCATGACTAGGGAAGAATAGAGTGATTAACCCCAAACACTGAGTGATTAGAGAGTAAACACAAATCCAGTGAGGGTTCAATAGCTCATTTCCATATATCCATGTTTAATTATTGATTATCTTGCAAGTTTGTAAAATCTTTTGATTAACTCAACTCAGTTGTGAATGTGTTCTAACATGTTTTAGCCTTGGCTGTGCATATATGTTTCCTTGAAGAATTTGACTCAATTTAACCACATGTAATCTTTATATATATAAGTGGATAGTAATTAGAATTGCATGATTCATTTAGGTAGCTTGCATTTAGAATAGATTGCATTGCATAAGATTCCACCATTCTACCTTCACTCTTTTCTCTTGGATTTAGCATGAGGACATGCTAATGTTTAAGTGTGGGGAGATTGATAAACTACTATTTTATGATTTATCTTGTGCTAAATTAAGTGTTTTTATAATTCTTCACCCACTTATTCATAAGATTTGCATGGTTTTATAATTCCTTCCTTATTCTATGATATATGTGAAAACATGTTTTCTATGCTTCAAAAATATTTATTTTAATTATCCTTTATTACTATTCGATGTCGTGATCTGTATGTTAAGTAATTTCAGGCTTTATAGGGCAGGATTGGCTTAGAGGACAGAAAGGAAACATGCAAAAATGGAAGGAACACACAAAATGGAGTTTTCAAGAAAATGGCAGCAACGCGCACGCATGGACGACGCAGACGCGTGCCTAGCGCAAAACGCAAGCAACGCGTACACGTGACTGACACGTACGCGTGACAAGGAAAAACTCCAAATGATGTGCACGTGTGACCCACGCGCACGCGTGACGGACGCCACGTGCAGAAAATTGCAGAAGTCGCCCCCAGCAATTTCTGGGCTCTTTTCGGCCCAAATCCAAGCCCAGAAACACAGAATAGAAGCTGGAGAATGGGAAATCAATAGACACAGTTCATACAACATTCATAATTCACAATTTTAGGTTTTAGATGTAGTTTCAGAGAGAGAGAGGCTCTCTCCTCTCTCTTAGGTTTTAGGATTAGGATTTCTCTTAGTTTATGGTTATTTCTTCAATTCAGATTCAATGATCCTTTAATTTATGTTTCTCTTCTACTTTTATTTATTCTAATGCTTTTACTTGTTAATTACTTATGTTGCCAACTTGGCTTATGAACCTTCCCATGTTAGATTTGAATTTATGTTTAAATGCAATTTGAGGTATTTCAGATTTATGATTGCTTTCTTCTATTTATGATATAAATAATTTAGATTTTTCCCCTTTTGGCTCTGGTTGAGTAATTGGTGACACTTGAGTTGTCAAACTCAGTGGTTGATTAAAAATTGGGAATTGCTGATTGATTTGGATCCCTGTAAAGCTAGTCTTTCCATAGGAGTTGACTAGGACTTGAGGAATCAAGTTGATTAGTCCACTTGACTTTCCTTTATTTAGTAAGGGTTAACTAAGTGGGAGTAATAACAATTCTCATCACACCTGATAAGAATAACTTGGATGGGATTTCCAGTTCTCATACCTTGCCAAGAGTTTTCTTAATTATTAATTTATTTTTTTTGTCATTTAATTTACTTGTTCTTTAATTCAAAAACCCCAAAAAATATACTTTTTTTCATAACCAATAATAAATCATACTTCCCTGCAATTCCTTGAGATACGATCTGAGGTTTAAATACTTCAGTTATAACTTTTATTGGGTTTTGTTACTTGTGACAACCAAATTTTTGTACGAAAGGATTTTTTGTTGGTTTAGAAGCTATACTTACAACGAGGATATATTTGTGAAATTCTAAATTAGCAGAAATCTATTCGTCAAGCTCCTAACCTTAACAATAGAGGTTTAGTAGCTCATGGTGCAGAGAAAAGCCATGGAGTAAAAACTGTAAATTGCAGAATAAGGAATTAGGAGAGGAAAAGCCCCCTACGAAGGCAAATCTCTATTGTATTTATAGTCCTAATTGTTATTGATTTAAAACTTAAATTAAAACCTAAAAAATCTTTTCTATTTGACTATTTAATTTAAAAATCAAATCAAAAGCCTTTTGAGATTTGTTGCACGCATGTGGTCACTACTCTGAATTTTGCTCCCGGTGCTAAATGCCGATGTTGTGGCATTTAACGCCACCCTTCTAGAATGATTGCACGCAAATCAATGTCCCTGGCACTAAACGCCGGTGAAGTGGCATTTAGTGCCACCAGTCCAGAGAAGAATTGGCCTTGTTGAGCTCGCGCAGTCGTGTGTACGCGCAATAGATGCTTACGCATGAAGTCCCTTGTTGTGCTAGTGATGCCTATGCATGAACATCCTTTGCTTCTTCATGAAGTTTTCACCAAATATTTATCCGAATGCTACCTGAAATCAACAGACAACCACAAAAACTCAATGTAGCATCCACTAGGGTATAATTCAATAAAATCCTCTAACAAATCAATAGTATACCCTATAAATCACATAGAAAAGACACTAATGATGCTCACGTATCACAACACCAAAATTAAAATATTTCTTGTCCTCAAGCAACTTAAACACTGAGAACTAAAATAGGTTTGATTAAAAGTTAGAGTTCCATTAAAGCTCATCCTTGTCTTATGAGTGGGATTTAGTGACCTTGTGATCATGAATGCTTTCTTACTTTTCATTATTCCTTGAAAACCTGGGAAAGTCAACACCTTAAAAGAATTGGAATTTGGATGATCTTATGAAATCTCATTCCCATTAAGTCCTAATTGATCCTTGAATTTCTTTCTTTAAACCTAGAGAGAGCTTTTTTGTTGACAACTCTAAATGCTCTGTCTCAAGGCGGCTCTAAATAATTAGCATTTGATCGGTAAACCCGTTCCAGTTGGTTCAAGTTACTAGGTGATAAGGTACCCCACAGATCTAGTTACTCAAGCTTCTCCTTGACACGATTGCACCACAAGCATATAACTAAAATATTGATCCCAAACATCGATGCCTAGAGCCTATTTGGACTGCTAAATATCTTGTCTAGAGGTAGCTTGTGTAATGAGTTTTGAATCGATAATCTCGGACCAGTTGGTCTAACTTATCGGGTGATCAAGAACCCATCGGATCTAATCACCCAAGCCTCCTTGGACAATAGACACCACTTGCACATATTTGGGTCTCAGCCATTGATGCTCAAATCTTTGCAACTTTGTTTTCTCTTTGTTTTCTTATTTTTCTTGTCAATTCTTTTGATTCAAGGATCAACCTCTTGTTTATTTTTCGAGGTTTCATAACACTTCTCTAAGCTCTTATTCCTCAAGTATCAATATTTTTGTTGTTCAAGGAAATTCATACATCATTCTCTTAATGCAATCACAATCATAGGTATATATATCACCACATGCAATGTAACAAGACAATTATAAAATAAACTCAACTCCTAACATAAAACACCAATTTTCTCTCTTTTTTTAAAATACTTCTTGAGGACTTTAAATGAGGCATCATTGAAAATAAAAACATAAAACTAAAAATGGACTAAAAACTAAAGAAAACAGAAAAATAGGAGTCATGCACTAAACAGTAAATACCAGAAAGCCAAAAAGTAGGAAAATAACATAAGCAATAAGGAAAGAAAAATAGGAATGAAAGAGAAATCAACCACCTCAGTCATCATGGTGGCCATCTCCCTCCTCAGGTTATGCTCTATTCAGTCCTCTCAGTTGCCCTATATCTTGTTTGACTTGGAGAAGTTCATGGCACTGACTCTCTTGCTCTACCACAATCTGATGGAGGAGGATGTCGTGGCTATCTTAAGTCACTCTCATCTACTCAAGGAAGGAGGTTAGCTGCTGCCAATACTCCTAAGATGAAAGGTAGTGCCCTTGAGGCATTAGAGGCTAATCTTGTAGTGGTGGTTGTTGAGCTTCTTCTCTGGCCTGTCCTCCTCTCGGAACCCTTGCGTACTCTCTTTCTCGTTCTATAGTCTTCTCGGAGATTGGCCTCTCAACGGAAATATGGAAGTTGTTCTCTTAGCTGACCTTTGAAGCTTCACAAAGGCGGTGAATAAGGATCCTTATCATCTTTTGTACTTTGGGATATTTTGTCATAGTTCTCTCTCTTTTGAGAGATAGTCGTATATGCTGTTTTAACTAAAAACTATGTATTATCTGTTTATTACTAATCAGCTTAAACTCCAGGGGCTGCGGCTAGTGTTCTTTTGGATATGATAAACCACTATTTTATGGTATATTTTGGATTGAATTGAGTGGATTTTGTCAACTATTCTCACACTTATTCATGTAAATTGCATGTTTTTAAGATTCCTTCCTAATTTTGTGCTGTGATTGAAACATGCTTCCTAGGCCTTAAAGTTGCTAATTTTTAATCTTCTCTTATTACCATTCGATGGTGATATGTTTGTTAAGTGATTTCAGAGTTTATAAGCCAGGAATGGCATGGAGGATGAAGAGGAAGCATGCTAAAGTGGAAGGAACACAAGAAATTGAAGATTTGAGAAGCTAGAACCGACGCGTGCGCATGGCTGAAGCGTACGTGTGATCACGCCATCTTCCATCCGACGCGTACGCATGACTGATGCGTACGCGTGACCAGGAGCTTCGTCCAAGCGACACGTACGCGTGGCTGACGCATACATGTGACGAGCATCACGTGCTGCAATAAAGGGAAAAACGCTGGGGGGGATTTTTGGGCTGCTTTTGGCCTAGTTTTAGGCCCGAAAATGAAAACAAGAGGCTGGAGAGTGGAGTAGCGGACACAATTCCATTCATTCACACAACACATTAGTTAGAGATAGATGTAGAATTCTAGAGAGCCTCTCCTCTCTCTAGCTTTTAGGGTTTCTTCTTTTATTTTCAATTTCATCTAGGTTTAGGTTCTACTTCTCATATTGATTCAAGTTCCTCTTTTAATTACTTGTTATTACCTCTTTGCTTTGTTAGTTTTATATGTTGTTTCCTTTACCTTGTTGCTTTATTGTTCATGACTCCTTGTTGATTCCAATTTCCTTTTAATGCACTTGAGGTATTTTATGTTTATTGTCGCTTTCTTTAATTTGTTGTTATTGTTTACATGCAATTGTTAGTCTTAGATTTTGCTATTTCTTGTTAATTTTCTATGTTTTTATTTTATGCCTTCCAAGTGTTTGATAAAATTCTTGGTTGGATTTTAAAATAGATTTTTGTTTTCTTGGTTGGAGATGGTGATTTAGAGACTATTGAAATATCTAAATCTCTTGTTGATTGGTAATTGAAGATTGCTGGTTAGCTTGAACTTCACTAAATCTAGTCTTTCACTATGAGTTGACTAGGACTTGTGAACTCAAGTTGATTGTATGCACTTGTCTTTCCTTCTTTGGTTAGAGGTTAACTAAGTGAAGGCAATTTACATTTACCATCACAATTGAGGATGATAATGAGGATAGAAATTCCAATTCTTACCTCTTGCCAAGACTTTTCTTAGTTGTTAGTTTATTTTCTTGTTATTTTACATTCTTTGTTCATCATTCAAAACCCCAAAAATACTTTCCCATAACCAATAATAAGTACACTTCCCTGCAATTCCTTTGAGAGAGGACCCAAGGTTTAAATACTTCGGTTATTTTTTTGGTTTGCATCATGAAAAAAAAATTAAACGTTGATCGAGGATTGTATATGATGAGGGAAGAACGATTCCATACAAACTCACCGGCAAGTGTACCGGGTCGCATCAAGTAGTAATAACTCACAAGAGTGAGGTCGATCCCACAGGGATTGATGGATCAAGCAACTTTAGTGAGGCGATTAGTCTAGTCAAGCAGACAGTGATGAATTGAGTGAAATCTGAGCTGCAGACTATACATTGCAAGGAATTTAAAGTGCAGAATGTAAATGGCAGAAACTTAAATGGGAAGAAACATAAAGTGTAGCAAATGTTAAGGGAACTAGGTGCAGAGAATTTAAAGAAAGCAGTATATCAGAACTTAGAACAATTGTAGAAGAATTAAATTGCATGAAAAGTAAATTCAGATCAAAACAAACTCAAATGTAAAGTTGCAGAAAGTAAAATTACAGAAAAGGAAATTGTAGCAGAGGATTGTAGAAACTGAAATTTCATAAACTGAATTCAATACTGAAATGTAGAAAGGCAGAAAAATAAAAGTGTATCAAAGTGAGCCTTCTATTCTACTCCTACTCCTACTCCTACTGCTGCCTACTACTACTGCAGCCTAATATCCGTGCTTCTAATGAAATGAAACTGATGCCTTTGTATAGGCTTTACAAAATGAAAAATGAAATTGCAAACAAATTACAAATCAAATAAAATTCCTAATCTAACTATCTCTTATGCCTTTGAGTGATGATACTGGGCTCTGCTTGCTTTGAATTATCAATTGGGCTTGGAATCAGAATTAATTGAGCCAGAGTTGCAGCTTCCAGGAGAGCGTAAGCGTTCATTTAGAGAACGGAGTGTTCGGTCACCCACGCGTACGCGTCCTTCACACTTGCGCGTGCTTTTGCATTTTCGCCTATCGACGCGTACGCGTCCTTTGCAGCGTTCTCTTAATGAGTGCTACGTTTGCTTAATGAGCGCTGCCCCACGTGTGCGCGTCATGTACGCGTGCGCGTGGGTAGCAAAATCTCAATTCCATGCCTTCGCGCCAGCCACGCGTGCGCGTGCTTTATCCTTAGTGCACCATCGACATGTGCGCGTCAAGCATGCGTACGCGTCGATTGCAGAACTTTGCCTCCAATTTTGAATCTTGCCCGAAAATGCTGAGTAAATGAATGTAGCGCTTTCTTTGAAAATGAGCGCCAAACATTTCCACGCATACGCATGATGCACGCGTACGCGTGATGCACGTGTAGTCGTGGTTCTTCAAAATTTACCCTTGACGCTTAAGTGTCCCATGTGCGCGTCGCTTACTGAGCGTGGTGTTCTTTGTTTGAACGCAACGTTACTCTGCTCTGCCCTTCTTCCTCTTCATTTTTCACCTGAAATCAACCAAACAAATACATCAAAGTCTTGGCATGATCATAAAATCTTGCATCTTTCATATTATCAACTAAATCTTGCAAGAAATCCAATGAAAATGCATAAAATTACTAATGTTTGATTGAATCAAGACAAGCATGAAATTCTCACTCAAACACTTATTTGTTGCCTAAAAATGCATGAAAACCAAACAAAAACTAATGAAATAGGCTTGTAAGACTAGCCTAAGATGACTTGTCATCAGTATGTCAGTTTAGAACTATACTTGCAACGCAATTTTATTGAGAAATTCTTTACCGACATTTATCCTCCGTCAAGTTTTGGCGTTGCTGCCGGAGAATTGCATATGTGCGCTTATTATTGGTTATTGTATATATGTTATTATCGTGAATTGTTGCTTTTGCTTCTTTGTTGGTTTCTGCTAGTTTTAGGAGTTTATTTTCATTAGTTCTTGTTAGTGTTTGTTTTTATTTTCTATTCCTACTATGAATTCTCATCACTTTGGCTATGAGTGTGGTTACAACTATGTTGTAGAAAATGAGAACTACAATGAAGGCTAGCATCAAGGATGGGAGAATCAAAGGTGGGAGGAGCCATATGCTTATGATCAATCTTCATGGCAACAACATTCTCCAATATACTATGAGCAAGAGCCATTCCAAGATGCATACTAATCCGATGGCTATAGTGGACCTCCTTGTGACTATCAACAACCTCCACCTTATGCCTATGAACCTCCTCCACAACATAGCCCTCAACCATACTCACAAGCCTCACACCACCAAAACACCTTCATATGATCATAATCCTTACCCACCACACCAACCACCATATGAGCCGTACTTAGAACCATAACAATTCCAATACCCATACTCCCAAGAACCACCTCAATATACACCATCTCTATATCCTTATCAAGATGAACCACCTTTCTATCATAAACCCTTCCTCCCAAGCAATGAAGCCTCATATCCACTCCAATCTCCAATGGATGACACCCTTGGTCTTATTCTTCAAGGGCAAAGAGAGATGCGTAGGATGGCACTAGAATTCATGGCTACCTTGATCGAGGTAGTAAATACTTTAGCCTCCCAATGCTTAGACACTCAAAGCACTCCCATGGCCACATATGGAGAATCAATTGAAGAGCGTAGCATGAAGGAGAGATTAGAAACTCCGGTGGAAAATGAGAAATGTGACCTTGTATTGGAACAATTGGAGGAAGCCATAATTGTTGAAGAGGAAGAAGTGGCTGAAGACTTAGGAAATGTTGAACCTCCATGGGAATCTAGAGTTGTAGAGTATTCCTCTAAGAAGCTTAAAATTGATGTTGAGGAGGATATTGCACAACCTCCAAGGCATGTTCCCAATGAAGAATTAGAAGGAATAGAGCAAGAGGCAAGTTCCCTTGGTGATGATGATCATGGATCAAGTCCTCCTAGTGATGAATTTGCATCCGCAAGTAAACTCCTTGAGTTTGAAGAACCTTCTCCTGATGAAATTGAAAGCAACGTTGAGGTAGACTTCTCTAAACCTCCTATTTATGATTTGAGTGACAGAGAAGAGTGTGATGAATTTGGTGAGGAAGAGCTTGAAGGTAAAGAATCTTTTTAAAAGGTAGAAGTCCTTCAAAAAGGATGGACAGGAGTTGAATATGCTTTGTCAAGATCGTTGGAGACTTCTCTACCTAGGTTTCCATCTACTCCTTCATTTGAGTGGGTAAAACTTATCTCTCTTAGCTTTAATATCCCACTTGAGTATGATATGCTTGAAACAGATGGCCAACTTAGGAGGCTTTATAGAATGAAGCATAAGAGAAGGATGTTTTGTGGTTGGCATTGCATATAAAGACTCATCAAGGTTGAGATTTCAAGAGCTAGATGCAAGGATTGGTTAAGTGCTACACTGAATGGATCTAGAAGAAGAGTTTGGTACCTCATTGAGAGTGCATTTTGCTCACCAACCGAGTGGAATTACAAGGATCAATTTGAAGATGGGTGTGAAAATAAGATATGGGATCCAGGATCACAACATGAATGCCAATTTTGGGAGCTCATATCTTGTGAAGAACTTCACCCAAGCTTGGAGAAATCAGTTGAAAATTCTAACAATCACTTGAAGATCAAGCACTCTTGGGAGTTCAAGGATGAATATAAGCACAAGCCACCATGACAAGGAGCTCACCAAGTGTCCAACTTTAGGACTTTAAATAAAAGTGCTAGGTGGGAGACACCCCACCATAGTAAATTCTTCCTATTTTCCCTTTTGTTTATATTGGTAATAAGTTGAATTTTTATTTTTAGTTAGGATTATTTAGTTTAAGTTGTGGTTTAGCTTGTTAGCTTCTCAACAAAAAAAATAAAAAAAGGGTTGTCATGCGTAGGCGTGACCCGACGCCCAAATTTTAATGCTGCTGCTGCATGGTACAAAAACCAGAGAGTTGTGCTGAAACCGTGCGAGTGCTGTACGAGGAGCACAAAAAGTCTCCACGCGTACGCGTGACTGACGCGTATGCGTCACCTTCTCTTTTCTGCTTCCCACGCGTACATGTGACTAACGCGTACGTGTCACCTCCTCCTTTTGGCTTCCACGCGTGTGCATGGACGACGTGCACGCGTCATCAGTTTCTGAACCATTCCACGCGTACGCGTGGTCGATGCAGACGCGTTTCTTCTCTTCTCCCATTTCTTTATTCTTTCTTCTCTCCTTCTTCTTCCTTTCTACCTTTCTTCTTCATCATTCCTTTAACTTCTCATCTTTATTCTCTTTCATTCTCTTCTACTTATTGCATTTGCATACTTTTTTTCATTGTATTTTAACTTTGTTTTTATAGCTTGTTCTAATTTTCCATCTTAAGTTTACTATTTTACTATTGGTGTTGAATTTTCCTACTCAACTGTTGAATATTTCTTGCATTATTTTGGTGCCTCATGACTTGTTTGATATTGTCGGGTGATGTATTCTTAGGTTAATTTTTAATCTTTTATGACACTTGCATTCTTTGTGTATTGATATGAACTCACATTGTCTTTCATGACCCACTCTTTCTTATTTGAACTTGTTGCTCCAAATGCTCTTCATACTATTTACTTATACTTTGACTTTATTCTTGCATCAAGTGTTAGTTGATATGCACTTCGCTTATATTGTTGTCTCACTTACATGTTGTAGCTACCATGTAGTTGAGAATTCCACTCTTATTTGGCATTAGCCCTGGTGCACGAAATTGTGATCATCAATGGCACCAACAACTTGGTACGCACAATTGTAATCTCAACTCTTTGTCACAACTCCGCACAACTAACCAGCAAGTGCACTCGGTCGTCCAAGTAATAAACCTTATGTGAGTAAGGGTTGATCCCACAGAGATTGTCGGCTTGAAGCAAGCTATGGTCATCTTGTAAATCTCAGTCAGGCGGATTCAACTGGTTATGGAGAATTGATAATTAAAATATGAATAAAACATAAAATAGGATAGAGATACTTATGTAATTCATTGGTGAGAATTTCAGATAAGCCTATGAAGATGCTTTGTTCCTTCTGAACCTCTGCTTTCCTATTGCCTTCTTCCAATCATTCATACTCCTTTCCATGGCAAGTTGTATGTTGGGTTTCACCGTTGTCAATGGCTACCTCTCGTCCTCTCAGTGAAAATGTTCTAAATGCGCTGTCACCGCACGACTAATCAGCTGTTGGTTCTCGATCATGTTGGAATAGGATCCAATGATCCTTTTGCGTCTGTCACTACGCCCAACACTCGTGAGTTTGAAGCTCGTCACAGTCATCCCTTCCCTGATCCTACTCGGAATACCACAGACAAGGTTTAGACTTTTCAGATCTCAGGAATGGCCGCCAATTGATTTTAGCCTATACCATGAAGGTTCTAATCTTAGATTAGAAACCCAAGAGATACACATTCAAGCTTGTTTGCATGTAGAATAGAAGTGGTTGTCAAGCACGCGTTCATAGGTGAGAATGGTGATGAGTGTCACGGATCATCACATTTATCATGTTGAAGAATGAATGGATATCTTAGAACAGAAATAAGCTTGAGTTGAATAGAAAAATAATAGTACTTTGCATTAATTCATGAGGAATAGCAGAGCTCCACACCTTAATCTATGGTGTGTAGAAACTCCACCGTTGAAAATACACAAGTGATAATGGTGATCATTGGCTTCGGCCCCAGAGAGGGAACCAGAAGAACCAAGATCAAAAGTATGATCAAGTGTGTAAAAGTATCTCAAATACAACAGCAAAAGGTCCTATTTGTAGAAAACTAGTAACCTAGGGTTTACAGAAATAAGTAAATGATGCGGAATCCACTTCAGGGCCCACTTGGTGTGTGCTTGGGCTGAGCGTTGAAGCTTTCACGTGTAGAGGCTTTTCTTGGAGTTAAACGCCAGCTTTTGTGCCAGTTTGGGCGTTTAACTCCAGCTTTTATGCCAGTTCTGGTGTTTTGACGCCAGAATTTCTATGCTGACTTGGAATGCCAGTTTGGGCCATCAAATCTCGAGCAAAGTATGAATTATTATAAATTGCTGGAAAGCCCAGGATGTCTACTTTCCAACGCAATTGAGAGCGCGCCAATGGAGTTTTTGTAGCTCCAGAAAATCCACTTCGAGTGCAGGGAGGTCAGAATCCAACAGCATCTGCAGTCCTTTTTCAGCCTCTGAATCAAATTTTTGCTCAGGTCCCTCAATTTCAGCCAGAAAATACCTGAAATCACAGAAAAATACATAAACTCATAGTAAAGTCCAGAAATATGATTTTTATTTAAAAACTAATAAAAACATAATAAAAACTAACTAAAATATACTAAAAACATACTAAAAACAATGCCAAAAAGCGTATAAATTATCCGCTCATCATAGCACCAAACTTAAATTGTTGCTTGTCCCCAAGCAACTGAAAATCAAATAGGATAAAAAGAAGAGAATATATTATAAATTCCAAAATATTAATGAAACTTAGCTCCAATTAGATGAGCGGGACTAGTAGCTTTTTGTCTCTGAACAGTTTTGGCATCTCACTTTATCCTTTGAAGTTCAGAATGATTGGCATCTATATGAACTCAGAATTCAGATAGTGTTATTGATTCTCCTAGTTCAATATGTTGATTCTTGAACACAGCTACTTTATGAGTCTTGGCCGTGACCCTAAGTATTTTATCTTCCAGTATTACCACCGGATACATAAATGCCACAGACACATAACTGGGTGAACCTTTTCAGATTGTGACTCAGCTTTGCTAAAGTCCCCAATTAGAGGTGTCCAGAGCTCTTAAGCACACTCTTTTTCCTTTGGACCACGACTTTAACTGCTCAGTCTCAAGTTTTCACTTGACACCTTCACGCCACAAGCACATGGATAGGGACAGCTTGGTTTAGCCGCTTAGGCTAAGATTTTATTCCTGTGGGCCCTCCTATCCACTGATGCTCAAAGCCTTGGAACCTTTTTATTTTACCCTTGCCTTTTGGTTTAAAGGGCTATTGGCTTGTTCTGCTTGCTTTTTCTTTTTCTTTCTTTTTTCTTTTTTTTTCGCTAATTTTTTTCTTCTTTTTTTTTTCTTTCTTTTTCGCAAGCTTTTCACTGATTTTTCTTGCTTCAAGAATCATTTTTATGATTTTTTAGATTATCAATAACATTTCTCCATTTTTATTATTCTTTCAAGAGCCAACAATTTTAACATTCATAAACAACAAATTAAAAAATATGCACTGTTCAAGCATTCATTCAGAAAACAAAAAGTATTGTCACCACATCAAAATAATTAAACTAGTTTCAAGGATGAATTCGAAATCATGTACTTCTTGTTCTTTTGTGATTAAAACATTTTTCTTTTAAGACATAGACACTAAGACACTAATGATCATGTAATAAAGACACAAACATAGATAAACATAAAGCATAAAAATTTGAAAAACAGAAAATAAAGAACAAGGAAATTAAAGAACGGGTCCACCTTAGTGATGGCAGCTAGTTCTTCCTCTTCAAGATCTTATGGAGTGCTTGAGCTCCTCAATATCTCTTCCTTGCCTTTGTTGCTCCTCTCTCATGATTCTTTGATCTTCTCTAATTTCATGAAGGAGGATAGAATGCTCTTGGTGTTCCACCCTTAGTTGTCCCATATTAGAACTTAATTCTCCTAGGGAGGTGTTAATTTGCTCCCAATAATTTTGTGGAGGAAAATGCATCCCTTGAGGCATCTCAGGGATTTCATGATGAGGAATTTCCTCATGCTCTTGTCCATGAGTGGGATCTCTTATTTGCTCCATCCTTTTCTTAGTGATGGGCTTGTCCTCATCAATGAGGATGTCTTCTTCTATGTCAATTCCAGCTGAATTTCAAAGGTGACAAATGAGATGAGGGAAGGCTAACCTTGACAAAGTAGAGGACTTGTCCGCCACCTTGTAGAGTTCTAGGGATATAACCTCATGAACTTCTACTTCCTCTCCAATCATGATGCTATGGATCATGATAGCCCGATCTATAGTAACTTCAGACCGGTTGCTAGTGGGAATGATTGAGGGTTGGATGAATTCCAACCATCCCCTAGCCACGGGCTTGAGGTCATGCCTTCTTAGTTGAACCGACTTTCCTGTTGAATCTTTCTTCCATTGAGCGCCCTCTTTACAAATGTCTATGAGGACTTGGTCCAACCTTTGATCAAAGTTAACCCTTCTAGTGTAGGGACGTGCATCTCCTTGCATCATGGGCAAGTTGAGTGCCAACCTTACATTTTCCGGACTGAAATCTAAGTATTTCCCCCGAACCATTGTAAGCCAATTCTTTGGGTCCGGGTTCACACTTTGATCATGGTTCTTGGTAATCCATGCATTGGCATAGAACTCTTGAACCATTAAGATTCTGACTTGTTGAATGGGGTTGGTGAGAACTTCCCAACCTCTTCTTCGAATCTCATGTTGGATCTCCGGGTATTCACTCTTTTTGAGCTTGAAAGGGACCTCGGGGATCACCTTCTTCTTGGCCATAACTTCATAGAAGTGGTCTTGATGCACTCTTGAGATGAATCTCTCCATCTCCCATGACTCGGAGTTGGAAGCTTTTGTCTTCCCTTTCTTCTTTCTAGAAGTTTCTCCGGCCTTAGGTGCCATAAATGGTTATGGAAAAACAAAAAGCAACACTTTTACCACACGAAACTTAGAAGGTCTGCTCGTCCTCGAGCAAAAGAAGAAGGAAGAGAGTAGAGGAAGAAGAAATAGAGGAGATGGAGGGGGGTTAGTGTTTCAGCCAAGGGGGAGAAGTACTGTTTAAGATGTGTGAAAATGAAGGGGTGAAGATGGGTTTATATAGGAGTGGGGAGAGGGTAAGGTTCGGCCATGTATGGTTGGGTTTGGGAGGCAAAGTGGTTTGAATTTGAATGTTAAGGTAGGTGGGGTTTATAATGGATGGATGTGGATTGATGAAGGGTTTATGGAGAAGAGGGAAGGATTTGATAGGTGAGGGGTTTTTGGGGAAGAGGTATTGAGGTGATTGGTGAAGGGTATTTGGGGAAGAGTATTATGAAAAGGTGTGAAGAAGAGAGAGAGTGAGTTGAGGTTGGTGGGATCCTGTGGGGTCCACAGATCTTGAGGTGTCAAGGATTTCTCATCCCTGCACCAATTAGGCTTGCAAAACGCCCTTTGCTGCCAATCCTGGCGTTAAACGCTAGGTTGTTGCCCATTTCTGGTGTTTAACGCCAGCTTCTTGCCCTTTTCTGGCGTTAAACGCCAGTCTGGTGCCCTTACCGGCGTTTAAACACCAGTATGCTTCTCCTCCAGGGTGTGCTGTTTTTCATTTTGTTTTTCAGTTTGTTTTTGCTTTTTCAATTGTTTTTGTGACTTTACATGATCATCAACCTATAGAAAAAATAATAATAGAAATTTAACATAGATAAGTAAAATTGGGTTGCCTCCCAACAAGGGCTTCTTTAATGTCAGTAGCTTGATAGTGGGCTCTCATGGAGCCTCACAGATACTCAGAGCATGATGATGGCCTCTTAACACCAAACTTAGAGTTTGGTTGTGGCCTCCCAACACCAAACTTAGAGTTTGAATGTGGAGGTTTTGTTTGACTCTGTATTGAGAGAAGCTTTTCATGCTTCTTCTCCATGGTTACAGAGGGAGATCCTTGAGCTTTAAACACAAGGGAGTCCTTATTCACTTGAAGGACCAATTCTCCTCTGTCAACATCAATCACAGCTTTTGCTATGGCTAGGAAGGGTCTGCCAAAGATGATGGATTCATCCATACACTTCCCAGTATCTAGGATTATGAAATCAGTAGGGATGTAGTGGTCTTCATCCTTTACCAAGACATCCTCTACAAGTCCATAAGCTTGTTTCCTTGAATTGTCTGTCATCTCTAGTGAGATTCTTGCAGCTTGCACCTCAAGGATCCCTAGTTTCTCCATTACAGAGAGAGGCATGAGGTTTATGCTTGACCCTAGGTCACACAAAGCCTTCTCAAAGGTCATGGTGCCTATGGTACAAGGTATTGAGAACTTTCCAGGATCTTATCTCTTCAGAGGTAATTTCTGCCTAGTCAAGTCATCCAGTTCTTTGGTGAGCAAGGGGGGCTCATTGTCCCAAGTCTCATTACCATATAGCTTGGCATTTAGCTTCATGATTGCTCCAAGGTACTCAGCAACTTGTTCTTTAGTAACATCTTCATCCTCTTCAGAGGAAGAATACTCATCAGAGCTCATGAATGGCAAAAGTAAATTCAATGGAATCTCTATTGTCTCAGTGTGAGCCTTAGATTCCCATGGTTCCTCATTAGGGAACTCCTTGGAGGCCAATAGACGTCCATTGAGGTCTTCCTCAGTGGAGATCACTGCCTCTTCATCCTCTCCAGGTTCGGCCATGTAGTTTATGTTGATGGCTTTGCACTCCCCTTTTGGATTCTCTTCTGTATTGCTTGGAAGAGTACTAGGAGGGAGTTCGGTAACTTTCTTACTCAGCTAATCCACTTGTGCCTCCAAATTTCTAATGGAGGACCTTGTTTCAGTCATGAAACTTTGAGTGGTTTTAATTATATCAGAGACTACAGTTGCTAATTCAGAGTGGTTCTGCTTAGAATTCTCTATTTGTTTCTGAGAAGATGATGGAAAAGGTTTGCCATTGCTAAACCTATTTCTTCCACCATTATTGTTGTTGAAGCCTTGTTGAGGCCTCTGTTGATCCTTCCATGAGAGGTTTGATGGTTTCTCCATGAAGGATTATAGGTGTTTCCATAGGATTCTCCCATGTAATTCACCTCTTTCATTGCTGGGTTCTCAGGATCATAAGCTTCTTCTTCAGATGAAGCTTCTTTGGTACTGACTGTTGCTGCTTGCATTCCAGACAGACTCTGAGAAATCATATTGACTTGCTGAGTCAATATTTTATTTTGAGCCAATATGGCATTCAGAGTATCTCAAGAACTCCTTTCTTCTGACTTGTCCCATTATTCACAGGATTCCTTTCAGAGGTGTACATGAATTGGTTATTTGCAACCATTTCAATGAGTTCCTGAGCTTCTGTAGGTGTCTTCTTCAGATGAAGAGATCCTCCAGCAGAGCTGTCCAATGACATCTTAGACAGTTCAGACAGACCATCATAGAAGATACCTATGATGCTCCATTCTGAAAGCATGTCAGAAGGACACCTTCTGATTAATTTCTTGTATCTTTCCCAAGCTTCATAGAGGGATTCACCTTCCTTCTGTCTGAAGGTTTGGACTTCCACTCTAAGCTTGCTCAATTTTTGAGGAGGAAAGAACTTTGCCAAGAAGGCATTGACTAGCTTTTCCCAAGAGCTCAGGCTTTCTTTAGGCTGTGAATCGAACCATGTTCTAGATCTGTCTCTTACAGCAAAGGGAAAGAGCATAAGCTAGTAGACCTCGGGATCAACCCCATTGGTCTTGACAGTGTCACAGATTTGCAAGAATTCAGCTAAGAACTGATAAGGATCTTCCAATGGAAGTCCATGAAACTTGCAATTCTGTTGCATCAGAGAAACTAATTGAGGCTTAAGCTCAAAGTTGTTTGCTCCAATGGCAGGGATTGAGATGCTTCTCCCATAGAAGTCGGGAGTAGGTGCAGTAAAGTCACCAAGCACCTTCCTTGCATTGTTGGCATTGTTGTTGTTTTCGGCTGCCATGGCTTCTTCTTGTTTGAAAGTTTCTGTTAGGTCCTCTATAGAGAGTTGTACTTTAGCTTCCTTTAGCTTTCTCTTCAAATTCCTTTCAGGTTCAGGATCAGCTTCAATAAGAATGCCCTTGTCCTTGCTCCTTCTCATATAAAAAGGGAGGAGAAGAAAATATAGAATCTTCTATGTCACAGTATAGAGATTTTTTGAGGTGCCAGAGGAAAATAAAAATAGAAGCATGAAGTAGAGAAGAGAGAATTTGAACTTATCAAAAGGGACAGAGTTCAAATTGCTGATAATGGAGAAGTGTTAGTCCTTTAAATAGAAGGATTTGGGAAGAGGGGAAGAATTTTCGAAATTAAAGTAAAAAGATTTTGAAATAATTAAAAGAAATTTTGAAAATTTGGTAAATGATTTTCGAAAACTAAGATTGGGAAAGAAATTAAGTGGTTTTTGGAAAAGATTTTGAAATTAGAAATAAAAAAGATATGATTGAAAATTAATTTTGAAAAAGATGTGATTGAAAAGATATGATTGAAAAGATATGATTGAGAATCAAATTAAAAAGAGAAATTTTTAAAATTAAAGTTGATTACCTGACTAACAGGAAATTAAAAGATATGATTCTAGAATTATAATTTGATCCTTTCTTAATAGGCAAGTAACAACTTGAAAATTTTGAATTAAATCATTAATTGTAGCAAGGATTTTCGAAAATAATAATAATTTAAAAAAATTGGAAAGAAATTGATTTTGAAAAGATATGATTGAAAAGATATGATTTGAAAAAGATTTGATTTTGAAAAATTATGAATATTTGAAAAAGATTTGAATTAAAAACAAAATCTTCCCTCTAGTGTCCTCCTGGCAAAATGCTACCTTTTTGGGCGTTTAACGCCCAGCCAGGTACCCTGGCTGGCGTTTAAATGCCAGTTTTCCTTCCTCACTGGGCGTTTTGAACGCCCAGCTTTTTCTCTATAATTTCTCTGCTGCATGTTCTGAATCTTCAATTCTCTATATTATTGACTTGAAAAGACATGGTTGGAAGACTAAGATTAAACAAATAATGCATGCAGGACACCAAACTTAGAAGTTTGTATACTAAGGACTATAACAATTTGAAAATACATATGATAAACAACAAAAGACACAAAACAAGAGAATTTAAAGATCAGAGCAAGGAAATCATCAAGAACAACTTGAGGATCAATGAAGAATATAATGCATGTAATTTTCGAAAATTAGAAGAATGCAATTGACACCAAACTTAAGATTAGACACTAGACTCAAACAAGAAACATAAAATATTTTTTATTTTAAGATTTTAAAAATTTTTTTTGTAATTTTTTTTCGAAAATTAAGTGGAAAAAGAGAAAATAAGGACTTCAAAATTCTTAATGAGAATTTCAGGAATCATGCAATGTTAGTCTAAAACTCCGGTCCAGGAATTAGACATGGCTTACTAGCCAGCCAAGCTTTCAGTGAAAGCTTCGGTCCAAAACACTAGACATGGCCAATGGCCAGCCAAGCTTTAGCAAATCATTACGTTCAACAGGAAGATTGATAGAAATCAACAAGCTCTTATGATGATAAGTTGAAAACTTGGTCCAAAAGTTTAGACATGGTTTCACAACCAGCCAGACTTCAACAAATCATCATGAAACTCTAGAATTCATTCTTAAAAGTTCTGAAGAATAAAATAATATAATTTTTTTTTTGAAATTTTTCAAAAATTGAAAAGTAAAAAGCTTAAACATAAAATAAAATTACCTAATCTGAGCAACAAGATGAATTGTCAGTTGTCCAAACTCGAACAATTCTCCGGCAACGGCGCTAAAAACTTGGTGCACAAAATTGTGATCATCAATGGCACCAACAACTTGGTACGCACAATTGTAATCTCAACTCTTTGTCACAACTCCGCACAACTAACCAGCAAGTACACTGGGTCGTCCAAGTAATAAACCTTACGTGAGTAAAGGTTGATCCCACGGAGATTGTCGGCTTGAAGCAAGCTATGGTCATCTTGTAAATCTCAGTCAGGCAGATTCAAATGGTTATGGAGAATTGATAATTAAAATATTAATAAAACATAAAATAGGATAGAGATACTTATGTAATTCATTGGTGAGAATTTCAGATAAGCCTATGAAGATGCTTTGTTCCTTCTGAACCTCTGATTTCCTATTGCCTTCTTCCAATCATTCATACTCCTTTCCATGGCAAGCTGTATATTGGGTTTCACCGTTGTCAATGGCTACCTCCCGTCCTCTTAGTGAAAATGTTCCAAATGCGCTGTCACCGCACGGCTAATAAGCTGTTGGTTCTCGATCATGTTGGAATAGGATCCATTGATCTTTTTGCGTCTGTCACTACGCCCAACACTCGCGAGTTTGAAGCTCATCACAGTCATCCCTTCCCTGATCCTACTTGGAATACCACAGACAAGGTTTAGACTTTCCGGATCTCAGGAATGGCCGCCAATTGATTCTAGCATATACCAAGAAGGTTCTAATCTTAGATTAGAAACCCAAGAAATACACATTCAAGCTTGTTTGCATGTAGAACGGAAATGGTTGTCAGGCACGCGTTCATAGGTGAGAATGGTGATGAGTGTCACGGATCATCACATTCATCATGTTGAAGAACGAATGGATATCTTAGAATAGAAATAGGCTTGATTTGAATAGAAAAACAATAGTACTTTGCATTAATTCATGAGGAATAGCAGAGCTCCACACCTTAATCTATGGTGTGTAGAAACTCCACCGTTGAAAATACACAAGTGATAATGGTGATCATTGGCTTCGGCCCCAGAGAGGGAACCAGAAGAACCAAGATCAAAAGTATGATCAAGTGTGTAAAAGTATCTCAAATACAATAGCAAAAGGTCCTATTTGTAGAAAACTAGTAACCTAGGGTTTACAGAAATAAGTAAATGATGCGGAATCCACTTCAGGGCCCACTTGGTGTGTGCTTGGGCTGAGCGTTGAAGCTTTCACGTGTAGAGGCTTTTCTTGGAGTTAAACGCCAGCTTTTGTGCCAGTTTGGGCGTTTAACTCCAGCTTTTATGCCAGTTCTGGCGTTTTGACGCCAGAATTTCTATGCTGACTTGGAACGCCGGTTTGGGCCATCAAATGTCGGGCAAAGTATGGACTATTATATATTTCTGGAAAGCCCAGGATGTTTACTTTCCAACGCAATTGAGAGCGCACCAATTGGGCTTCTGTAGCTCTAGAAAAGCCACTTCCAGGGCAGCGAGGTCAGAATCCAACAGCATCTGTAGTCCTTTTTCAGCCTCTGAATCAGATTTTTGCTCAGGTCCCTCAATTTCAGCCAGAAAATACCTGAAATCACATAAAAACACACAAACTCATAGTAAAGTCCAGAAATGTGATTTTTATTTAAAAACTAATAAAAACATAATAAAAACTAACTAAAATATACAAAAAACATACTAAAAACAATGCCAAAAAGCGTATAAATTATCCGCTCATCAAGCCCCCACCTATATTATATTTGTTTTTTTTGGGCTTAATTTTCCATCTTTTTTTCTTGTTTTCGGCTGGCCACCAAGAAGGGAAAGAAAAGGGTTCTAAATGGGAGAACAATAAGTCCCTCAGCACAATCCTTTGAAGGCGCTCATCAGTTGTGGCAGCCTACCTTGGAGAAGCCCAACTTTCCGTACCCACCCCTTGCTCATCTTTGAATGCACCGAGGAATCTGCAATCTTTAAGTGTGGAGAGGTCGAGACCGACTTCCGTGGGTAACTTCTTCCTTTTCCAACACCAATTCTTAATTTTTTTTGTTAGTTAATTGTTGCATTGCATGATAGATTACATGATAGTTAAAGTTTGTATATATTCTACCCTTTTTTTATGTTAAGACTAATTGATTGAAGTGATGATTTTCTTTCCAAGAAACTGTTTAGGGAATTTCACTAATTTGAATCAAAATTTTTGTTAAACTTGCTTGAAGAAATTTATTTTGGAACATGGTTTTAGAGCTAGAACACACAAACCTAGTGAGATTGTTGAACCTATTTGATTGGTTGCATCTTATCAACCAATATTTTGTTTTGGTGTGTGTTATTCTCTCTAAGATTGTTATTTTTGTCTTGCTTGATTCCATATTTCCATTGTTTGATGAATGAATGCATTTATATGATTGAGGCCTTTGTTTCACAAAGCTCACATACCCAAATGGCCTTACCTTTTCATCATCCTTTACAAACCAATGTTGAGCCTATTTAACCCATTTATTCTTTACTTTAGCACATCACTAACTCTAAGCGAAAAATAATGAATGTCCTTAATTTGAATCCTTGATTAGCTTAGACTAGTGAGAGAGTGCATGAATTAAGTGTGGGAAAATTAGGTTTGGAAACATTTGGTTTGGGAATTGGGTATTGTATATTTTTGTAAAAATGTGAAAAAGATAGTTGAGAACATGTTCGTGCATTCAATACCTTAATCATATGCATTGATCTTTCGTATATATATAATCCACCACATATATAAAAAGAATAAATAAATAAGAAAAATAAAAAAATAGAAAAAAAGCAATAAAAAGGGGATAAATTGTCCCAAAGTAAGTGGTGATAGCAATGCATATGTATTGTACTCAAATTTGGGATGCATGAATATGTGAAAAAGATAGCTAATGGGTAGTTAGGTTTTGCATTGTAATTACATGGATTGTCTTAAGTTAGGTAGGAAGTTTAGGATAATCAAAGATTCAAATTTTAGTCCACTTAACCAAATACATTCCAACGTTGACCCTAACCCCATTACAACCCTTGAAAAGACCTCTTGATATGTGTGTTCATGGATTAAATTTTTGTTCATTGGTAGAAAAAGAGCAAGCCTTAGAGAGTAGGATTAGTAGAGAATTGAGAGAATCGACCCTTAAACACTTGAGCGATTAGAGCGGATACACTTCCGGTGAGAGTTTGATGCTCAATTCCTTGTTCCTGGATTTCACGAGCTTTCTTCTTGCAAGTCTATTTGTACTTAATTTTGTGATTTGAATTAGTGTAATTCTTTAATCATCACACTATGTTAGCCCTACTTGTTCATATATTCTTGGAGATTAATTTGCTTTTAACCAAGCAGGTAGAAACATTTTGCATTTAGTTGCATTCATATAGATAGGTTGCATTCAATAAATCCTACCATCCCTCTTCACCCCTTTATAGCTTCTCTTGAGCTTAGCATGAGGACATGCTAATATTTAAGTGTGGGGAGATTGATAAACTACTATTTTATGATATATTTTGGATTGAATTGAGTGGATTTTGTCAACTATTCTCACACTTATTTATGTAAATTGCATGTTTTTAAGATTTCTTCCTAATTTTGTGCTGTGATTGAAAACATGCTTCCTAGGCCTTAAAATTGCTAATTTTTAATCCTCTCTTATTACCATTCAATGTCGTGATGTGTTTGTTAAGTGATTTCAGAGTTTATAGGGCTGGAATAGCATGGAGGATAAAGAGGAAGCATGGTAAAGTTGTTGAAGATTTGAGAAGATGGAACCGACGCGTGCGCATGGCTGAAGCGAACGTGTAATCACGCCATCTTCCATCTGACATGTACGCGTGACTGATGCGTACCTGTGACCAGGAGCTTCATCCAAGCAATGCGTACGCATGGCTGATGTGTATGCATGACGAGCATCACGTGCTGCAATAAAGAGAAAAATACTGGGGATGATTTCTGGGCTGTTTTTGGTCCAGTTTCAGGCCCGAAAATAAAGACAAAAGGATGGGGAGTAGAGCAGCGGACACAATTCCATTCATTCACACAACACATTAGTTAGAGATAAATGTAGAATTCTAGAGAGAGAGGCTCTCTCTTCTCTCTAGGTTTTAGGATTTTTTCTTTTATTTTCAAATTCATTTTGGTTTAGGTTCTACTTCTCATATTGATTCAAGTTCTTCTTTTAATTACTTGTTATTTCCTCTTTGGAGTCTTAGTTTTATATGTTGTTTCCTTTACCTTGATGCTTTATTGTTCATGACTCCTTGTTGATTCCAATTTCCTTTTAATGCACTTGAGGTATTTTATGTTTATTGTCTCTTTCTTGAATTTGTTGTTATTGTTTTCATGAAATTGTTAGTCTTAGATTTTACTACTTCTTGTTAATTTTGTATGTTTTCATTTTGTGCCTTCCAAGTGTTTTAAAAAATGCTTGGTTGGATTTTAAAATAGATTTTTGTGTTCTTGGCTGTGGTTGGTGATTTAGAGACTCTTGAATTATCAAAATCTCTTGTTGATTGGTAATTGAAGATTTATGGTTAGCTTGAACTTCAGTAAATCTAGTCTTTCACTATGAGTTGACTAGCATTTGTAAACTGAAGTTGATTGTATGCACTTGACTTTCCTTCATTGGTTAGAGGTTAACTAAGTAAAGGTAATTTACATTTACCATCACAATTGAGGATGATAATGAGGATAGAAATTCCAATTCTTACCTCTTGCTATGACCTTTCTTAGTTGTTGGTTTATTTTCTTATTATTTACATTCCTTGTTCATCATTCAAAACCCCAAAAATACTTTTCCAAAACCAATAATAAGTACACTTTCCTGCAATTCCTTTGAGAGACGATCCGAGGTTTAAATACTTCAGTTATTTTTATTGGTTTGCATCGTGACAAACAAATTAAACGTTGACCGAGGATTGTATGTCAGTTTAGAACTATACTTGCAATGCGATTTTATTGAAAAATTCTTTATCGACATTTATCCTCCATCAGGATATATATATATATATATATATATATATATATATATATATATATATATATATACCATGTAATAATTGTTGGTATTCATATCCTGTTGTATCTTGTGCCTTTACGCTTTTAGTTTTCGTGTGAACGATCCGCGGTTTTGTATCTCCGTTTTGCGCTTAAATTCTTCATCGGGCTTCTAGAATTACTATCACTTTCTACATACACATATATATTATCGTATAAAACTTAGAACTGTTGTGACATTTAATTATTCTTTGCTTTACGGCATGAGGTAAGGCATATGGTAATTAGGGTGTTACAGCCCTGGGCACCAGTGTGCCAGAATAAAATTTCACCTCCATAGAGCTATTGATGGTGAGATTTATCGTCGGTCCAGAATTTAATCAATAGAAAATCATGTCATAGTATAGTCCTATACCAACATATAATCCTTTTGATCAAATTTTGATATGGTTGTCACTAGTTCAACCCCAATAAAAAGTAACCGAGAGTATTAGTCTCGGGTTGTCCTCAAGAATGGGCAAACATGTGCATCAATATTGGTTAAAATTCTGGGGTTGGGAGTCGTAAACAAGAATTTAAACTACTAAATCTTAACAAGAAAGAAATTAAAAGTGCAAGAAACTAAATCAAAGCAATTAAAGCTAGGTATAAGTAATTGTAATCTAGCAATGGAACATATAAATCTATTTCTACTCTAGAACTAAGTAAACAATTAAACTAACTATGACAAGAATCAAGCAATTGGGATTTTTGGGTTTCAAATATGAATTATAAAAAGGACTCTTGGCTAAGGCATAGGAATCGGGATCACTATCCTTGTCTAATAACCATGTATTAACAATTATGAGGAACCAAGCTCATTAAGTCTACTTCTACAAGTGAAGTACGTCAAATGGCTTGATCAATTTCAACTCATAAGTCCTAATCCAACTACTAATTGGCTTAATAGTAGATTAGTGTCAATGGGTATCACTTTGACCACTAAGGGTTCTCAAACCACCAAATCAATTAGACTCAACGACTCAAGGTCACCCAATTCCCTTAGCCTAGGCCAAGAGTATGGAAAACTACTCCATAATCAAAGGAAACATTTCATCAAACACATGGTATGCACTAACTAAAGACATATCTCAATTGAAAAATTAATTGAAATTACAAGTACCCACTAATAATTATCAATAGAAATTCAAAATGACAAGAAAACACAATTACAACAAATAAGAAGATCAAAACAAACTAAATCTAGAGAGAAGTAGGAGTTTCTCTCTCTAGAAAACAAGAACTAAAAACTAGCTAAAATTATGTGTATGGTGTGAATGAGTGAGTCCTCCTATCCCCCTTAGTCCCTTGATTCTTTTCCATGCAGAATTGAGCTAAGATTGGGGCTGGAGGCCCCAAAAATTGCCAGCCATGATTTCATTAATGAGGTCACGTGCTGGGTATCACATGTGCGCATCGACCACGCGTGCGCGTCATATGAGTTATGTGAGCCACGCGTATGCGTCGAGCATGTGTGCGCGTCGGTGGGGTTTCACATCACTACGAGAGTGCGCCAGCTGATACGCGCCAATTTCAGCTACACACGGTCATGCGTGCGCGTCGCCCCCAATTTTCCAAAGCTTTATTCTTCATGTCCCTTCCACTTGTGCATGCTTCCTTTCCATCTTCTATGTCATTCTTGCCCTATAGATCCTGAATCCACTTAACAAACACATCACGGCATTGAATGATACTAGAAGAGGATTAAAATTTGGCATTTTTAGGGTTAAAGAAGCATGTTTTAAACCATGAAGCATAATTAGGAAGGAAACACAAAATCATGCGATTTATGTGAATAAGTGTGAAAAATATCGATAAAACCCCCCAAATTCTACACAAGATAAACTCTAAAATTGGGGTTTATCAAACCTCCCCACACTTAAACCAAGCATGTCCTCATGCTCAAAATTAAAAGACCAAAGAACATAGGAGAATGAGATTTATGAAATGTAATTTACCTACATGGATGTCACTAATGCAAATGCTTCTATCTACTTGGTTGAGGGTAAATGACGAACAGAACTCTCGCGCGGTCTAGAATTTTCACAATTAAGTTCTCGTTGCAAGTATAGCTTCTAGACCGACAAGAAATCCTTTCGTGCAAAAGTTTTGGTTGTCACAAGTAACAAAACCCAATAAAATTTATAACCGAAGTATTTAAACCTCGGGTCGTCTCTCAAGGAATTGCAGGGAAGTATGATTTATTATTGGTTATGGAAAAATGTATATTTTTGGGTTTTTGAAATAGGGAACAAGGAAATATAAACTGGCAAGAAAGTAAATTAATTATCATGAAAACCATTGCAAGGTATAAGAACTGAAAATCTCATCCTAGTTATCCTTATCAAGTGTGATGAGAATTGTTTATTGCTCCCACTTAGTTAACCCTTACTAAATAAAGGAAAGTCAAGTAGACTAATCAATGGGATTCCTCAAGTCCTAGTAAACTCTTATGGAAAGACTAGCTTTAGAGGGATCCAACTCAATCAGCAAATTTCAATTTTCAATCAACAACTGAGTTTGATAACTCAAGTCTCACCAATTACTCAACCAAAGCAAAGGGAGAAGAAATCTAAATTAAATTAAAAGCATCAATAACATAAATTAAAGAAAGCAATCATAAATCTGAAATACCTCAAATTGCATTGAATAAGAAAATCAATTCTAACATGGAGTTCATAAATCAATATTCGAAAAATAAACAAATTAAAGTAATAGAATGAATAAAAGTAGAAGAGAAACTAAATTAAAGGAACATTGAATCTGGAATTGAGGAAAAACAATCCTAAAACTAAGAGAAATCCTAAATCCTAAAACCCTAAGAGAGAGGAGAGAGCCTCTCTCTCTAGAAAACTACATCTAAAACCTAAAATTATTGTGTATGTAAGTTGTTGTGTGTGAATGAATGGATTTTCCCACTTTATAGCCTCTAATTTGTATTTTCTGGGCGGAAAACTGGGTCAAAAACAGCCCAGAAAATGCTCCCAGTGATTTCTGATATGTCCAGCACGCGGCAAAGTCACACGTACACGTCGTCCATGCATACGCGTGGATTGAATTTTATCCAGGTCACGCGTGCGTGTGATCCACGGGTGCGCATTACCTATCTTTGAGGTAGCTATGGCAAATTATATATCGTTGCAAAGCCTCGAATGTTAGCTTTCCAACGTAACTAGAACCGCCTCATTTGGACCTCTGTAGCTCAAGTTATGGTCAATTTAGTACCAAGAGGTCAGGCTGGACAGCTTTGCAGTTCCTTCAGTTTCTTGTATTCCTTCCAGTTTTGCATGCTTCCTTTCCATCCTCTAAGTCATTCCTACCCTATAAACTCTAAAATTACTTAACAAACATATCAAGGCATCGAATGGTAATAAGAGAGGATTAATAATTAGCAATTTTTAGGCCAAAGAAGCATGTTTTCAATCAAAGCACAGAATTTAGGAAGGAAAATGTAAAACATGCAAATTATATGAATAAGTGTGAGTTTAGTGGATAAAATCCACTCAATTAAGCATAAGGTGTACCATAAAATAGTGGTGCATCAAATCTTCCGACACTTAAACATTAGCATGTCCTCATGCTAAGCTCAAGAGAAGCTATAAAGGAGTGAAGGGTAATGGTAAAACTTATGAAATGCAACCTATCTATATGAATGCAACTATATGCTAAGATGTTTCTACCTACTTGGTTAAAAGTAAATAAGCTCTTCAAGACAAACATAAATCAGATTTCACTAATTCAAATTATACAATAAAAGACAAGTAAACTTGTAAGAAGATAGCTCATGAAAGCAAGGAACATAGAATCAAGCATTGAACCCTCACTGGTAGTGTATGTGCACTCTAATCACTCAAGTGTATAGGGTAATCACTCTACTCTTCTCTAATCATGCTTTCTAAACTTTATTCTTCATCTAACCAATCAACAAATATTTAGTATACCAATACAAACATCATGAGGTCTTTTCAAGGTTGTAATGGGCTAAGGTAAAGGTAAGGGTACATGTATGGACAAGTGAGCTAAAATATGAATCTTTGATTAACCTAAGTTCTCACCTAACACACACACACACTCTATGTAACTCTAAAATTGTGCCTAGCTGCCCAAAATTCCCACTTTTGCATCACATACTCATGTATCAACTTTTCTTTAGTTTTACCACATATGCATTGATCTTTTATTGAACTTAGTATTCGGATAATTTTATCCCCTTAATTTATTTATTTAATTTATTTATTTATATTGTATATATATATATATATTTTCCTTTTTTTTCTATTGATTAAAAATATAAAAGTAAACATAACATATCAATGCACATGAATTTTTAATTATTTCGGTTTCACATGAGCATGCACCCAAATTCCAAATAATTTATTAATTCAATACTTTCCTATCAACCCAAGTTCCTACGTTTCCCCACACTTAATTGATACACAATCTCTATCTTAAGCTAACCAAAGATTCAATTTTGGGGTAATTAAATTGTTTTCTGCTTAAGGCTAGTGACGTGGTAAAATTCAGAAAAAATGGGGATTAAAAGACTCAAGATGGCTAACAAAGGTGATTGAAAGGGTAGGCTATTTGGGATAAGTGAGCAAAAATAAGTAATGGCCTCAATCATATACAAGCATGTAAATACACTAAACATTGGACATATAGAATGAAACAAAGCAAAAATTGCAGCCATAAAGAAGAAAAACACACAAGAATAAAATATTATGGTTAAATAATATAACCATGTAATTAAGCTCAAGTTCTCACAGGTTGTGTGTTCTTTACTATAATTTATGTTCCAAATTACAATCTTCAAACAAGTTTTAAATACTATAAAAAAGGTCTTGAAAAAGAAATTATTACTTCGACCAAGCAGTGGTAACATATACACAAAATCAAACAAACATGCAGTCAAATATGCAAATGCAACAACTAAATTAACATAGAAATTTAAACATTGGTGTTAAGAAGGAAATAACTAACCCACCAAAATCGGTATCAACCTCCCCACACTTAAAGATTGCACCGTCCTCGGTGCATGCAGAGATGTACAAGTGGACGGGTGGCTCCAACTGATGCTTTTTCTCCAAAGATTGTGTGGCAGACTTGTTTATTGCTCCAGTTAGAAACTTTTTCTTTTCCCTCGTGGTGGCCAGCCTGAAAAGGGAGAAAAGAAAGGTAACATGCAATTCAAAGGGATAGAGCAAGGAAGAGGGCAGTACAAGTGATAATCATGCTAAGGTAAAGAAAAATGTCATTAACACATGGTCGCGACTTCATGTAATTAGGACATCAATGGAAATATAGCAAGAAATATGAAGGCAATTAGATGCAAGATGTTTATTAGCATGTCGGCAAAGGCATGAGTAGCATAGATCAAGCATTAATTGCTAAAATGTATTATCACTCGTAACAAACCAACAATCACGTTTGTATTGACAATTATAATTAATTAATAAAATATTGGAAGGGTTTTGTGAAAAATAAGCATTAGAGTAGAAGGATAGAGTAACTACAAAATGTATAATGCCATACCGGCTTTTTCACAAACACTTAGTATGCATGTTTAATATGATAGGGAAAGTATTAAATTTGAACATGAAAATAACCCAAAAATAATAATTAGTGATAATTGTCAAATAACTCCCTAATAATCCACAAGCAAATATGGAAGAAAACAATCACCCAATTAGATTTCTAACACCAAGTAAAATAATGTAAAAATAGATAAATAATAAAAAGAAAAAAAAAGAAAATAGAAAGAAAGAACCTTGAGAAGAAGGTGATGAAGAGGGGTAATGAAGAACGTGAGGTGAAGAAAATATGATGGAAGGGAAAAGAAGAAGAGAAGAGTAAAGAAAGAGAAAGAATGGAAAAAGATGGGAGAATAAAGAAGAAAGAAAAGAAAGAAGAAGAAAGAAATTAGGATTTAGAAAGATAAGATATGAAAAACAGGGCTGTGCAGGGTTCAGGTGCGGATTCGCGAATGACGCGTACGCGTGGGTCGCTGATAAACCCCATTTGTAGGGTTTATCTTGTGTTGAATTTAGAGGGTTTTATCATCTTTTCCCACATTTATTCAATGAAATAGCATGGTTTTGTAAATTCTCCTTTAATTGTGCTTAAGAGTGAAAACATGCTTTTTAGGCCCTTAATTATTTAATCTTAATTCACCTTGATTCCATTAGATGCCTTGATATGTTTTTTTAGTGATTTCAGGTTTAGGAGGCAAAGATTGGATCAAGGGAATGAAGGAAAAGCATGAAAAAATGGAGAACTCATGAAGAAATGAAGAAATTGCAAAAGCTGTCAAGCCGACCTCTTTGCACTTAATTGAACATAACTTAAGCTACAGAGGTCCAAATGACGTGGTTCTAGTTGTGTAGGAAAGCTAACATCTGGGGCTTCAAAATGATATAAGATATGCTATAGTTGCATCACGTTTAGGGGGGTGTGCTGCGCCGATTTGCACGTGAATCATTAAAAGCAAATTAGTGGCCAGCAAATTCTAAAGCCTTGTGGGCCCAATCCAACTCATTTCTAATGCTATTTAACCCAAGGATTGAAGAGGGATGAGACATCTAGTCATTAGTTTAGTTTTATTTCAGTTTTATCATGCTTTAGTTAGTTTCTAGAGAGAGAAGAGAGAAGCTCTCTCTTCTCTCTAGAATTAGGAGTAGGTTAGATCTAGATTAGGAATTCTTAGATCTAGGTTAATTTCATGCTTTGATTTACTTTCCCTTTTGCAATTCTTCTTCTTCTACCTTTTCTCTCTCTAGTTTAGCATTTAATTCATGTAATTCTCTACTTTTATGTTGATCCACTTTTATTTTTCTATCTCTTTCAATGCAATTTATGATTCATGTTCCTTTATTGTTGATTTGATTTGTTGTTGTTTAATTCCTTGCAATTGAGTAGTTTAGATTTACTTTCCTTGATATTTTACTATGTTTTCCTTTTATGCCTTCCAAGTGTTTGATAAAATTCTTGGTTTGATTTTAGTGTAGATTTACATTCCTTGCAATTTTACTATGTTTTCCTTTTATGCCTTCAAAGTGTTTGATAAAATGCTTAGTTGGATTTTAGAGTAGAATTTTATGCTCTTGGCTTGGGAAGGTAACTTAGGAACTCTTGAGTTACTAATGTCCAAGTGATTGACGGTTGGGAGCCATTAACGCTAGATCTCACTAATTGATTTGGTGTAGAACTAGGACTTATGGACTTGGATTGACATAGCTCATTTGACTTTCCTTTATTAGTTAGAGGATGACTTAATGGGGTTGATCCTTGCCAATTCTCATTTTTTGGTTAGTGATAAGGATAGAGATCCTTGACCACCAACCTTTGCCAAGACCTTTTTAGCTATTAGTTTAATTCATTTCCATTTACATTTCATGTCTCTTATCAAAAACCCCAAAACATGCTCCATAACCAATAACAAGAACACTTGTTTGCAATTCCTAGGGAGAACGACCCGAGGTTCAATACTTCGGTTTATAAATTTAGGGGTTTGTTACTTGTGACAAACAAATTTTTGTATGAAAGGATTGATGTTGGTTTAGAAACTATATTACAACGAGAATTCATTTGTGAATTCTAAACCACACAAAAGTCTAATCTTCAAAATGGCGTCGTTGCCGGGGAGTTGCAATGGTTTTATGTTATTGGTTATTGTATATATGTGAATATTGTGAATAGCTTGATTTTTGGATTGCTTGTTAGCTTTTGCTAGTTTTAGAACTTTGTTTCATTATTTCTTATTAGCTTTTGTTTCTATTTTCTCTTTCCATTATGAATTCTCACTTTGGCTATGAGTTTGGTTCTAACTATGTTGTAGGAAATGAGGACTATAATGAGAATGTGTATCAATGATGGGACAATCAAAGGTGGGAGGAACCATATGCATATGATCAATCCTCTTGGCAACAACCTCCACCAATGCACTATGAAGAAGAGCCATTCTATGATGCATACCAATCAAATGGCTATGGCGAGAATCCTTGTGACTTTCAAGAACCACCACCATATACCTATGAGTCATACCCTCAACATGAGCCTCAACCACACTCACAAGCCTATTTTCATCAAACATCTCCATATGACCCTAACCCACATATACCATACCAACCACCTTTTGAACCATATGAGCCATACATGGAACCACCATTTCAAGATTACTACTCCCAAGAACCACCTCAATACACACTACCATACCCTTACCAAGAAGAACCACCTTCCTATTATGAATCCTTTCTCCAAGACAATGAACCTTCTTATCCACCCCAATCCTCAATAGATGAAGTCCTTAGCCTTATACTTCAAGGGCAAGGAGAAATGCAAGGGGAGACAATAGAATTTGTGGCTACCTTGACCAAGGTAGTAGGTGTTTTAGTCTCCCAATATTTGAGCACTCAAACGACTCCCATGGTCACAAGTGGAGAATCAATTGAAAAACATAGCATGAAGGAGAGATTGGAAACTCCGGTGGAGAATGGGGGATGTTATTTTGTATTAGAACAATTGGAGGAGCCTATGATCATTGAAGAAAAGGAAGAAGTGGTTGAAGACTTAAGAGATGCGAAACCTCCTTGGGAACCTAGAGTTAAAGAGAACCTCTCCAAGAAGATTGAATTTGATGTTGAGGAGGAATTTGCACAACCTCCAAAATAATTTTTGAATGAAGACTTGGAAGGAATGAAGCAAGAAGTAATTTCCCTTGGTGATGAAGATCATGCATCCAACTTTCTTGGTGGTGAATCCTTTGAATTTGAAGAACCTTGTCCCAATGAGATAGAAAGTAATGTGGAGGTAGATTTTTCTCAACCTCCCATCTATGATTTGAGTGATGGAGAAGAGTTGGATGAAAATAATGAACAAAGGATTGAAAGTGAAGAAGTATGTGAAGAGGTGGAGGCAATCAAGGAAGAATATAAGGGAGTAGAGCTTGCAAGGACATTGGAGATACCTCTCCCCAAGCCCTTACCATCCATTCTTTCATTCAAGTGGAAAAATTCCTTATACTTAAGCTTTATTATTCCCCTTGAATATGGTTTGCTTGAAACGGATGGTCAACTTAGATATATTTGTGGCTTTAAGAGCAAAAGGGAGATGGCTAGTAGTTGGAAATATCATTCTAGGTGCATGATGGCTACACGTTCAAAGCTTAATTGCAACGGTTGGTGTAGAACTAGATTGCTTGGGTGTAGTATGTTGTTTGGTTGCTTAAATGAGAATTCCAAGATTATGCCACCCAAATGGAATAATAAAAATCAACTCAAAGATGGGTGTGGCAACAAGATACGGGATCCGGGAATACATGAGGATCAATTTTGGGAGCCCATAATCTATGAAGAACTCCATCAAAGCTTGGAAAAATTGAACTTGAAGAATGGAGCTTATTGGAGACTCAAGCATTGGTGGATGTTCAAGGATAGCTTTAAACACAAGCCACCTTGAGAGGAGCTCCCCATAAGTCCAACTTAAGGACAATAAACAAAAGTGCTAGGTGGGAGACACCCTACCATGGTAAATTATTTTCATTTTCTCTTTTTGTATATATTGGTAATTAGTTTAAATTCATGTTTTTGGTTGATTTGTTGAGTATAATTGGTAGTTTAGTATGTTAAATAAGGTTTTATGGTGTTTTGGTAGCTGTTTGGAGGTTTGGAATGCTTGGATTGGTGCAAAAATATAGAAAAAAATAGAACACCATCCGCGCGTACACGTGCATCAAGCATTTTCACCTACCCATGCGGACGCGCCATGTACGCGTACGCGTGGATTGAGAAATTCCACCCCCAAGCCAAAAACCCGAGAGTTGTGCGAACGTTGCGCGCGCATTGTGCCTTTCGCACAAACCAACTCGCGCGTACGTGCACATGACGCATACGCGCCACTCTCGAAATAAGCCATCGATGCGGCCGTGCCATGTACGCGTACACGTCGCAACCATTGCACCCCCATCCGCACACACGCGCCATGCGCGCGTACGCGCTGATGTCCTTCCTTCAACACATTTCTTTTCTTCTCCTCTTTCCATTTCTTTCCTTCTCCTTTCTTCTTCCCTTCTTCTACCCCTCATCCAATACTCCCAAACACTATTGATAACCATTTATTTTAGTTAACTAATTAGTTAGTTAGTTAGTTGATCAGTTAGTTTAGTTAGTTTTCATTTCATTTCTTCTTTTTCATTGTAAGTGTTGGATTGTTATTCTTGTTTACCATTAATTGCTGCTGAGTATTAAAAAAAAAAAGGGGATGTTATCTTAACATCGTTATGTTTATAATCTTTGTTGGATTCTATTGTTAAGGTTATATTTTGCTACTTGGTTTTGAGTTTTTCATGCTTACCTTTTAAGAATACCAAGTGATGAGAATTGCCTTCGAGCTTGTAACTCTTCTTGAATTGCATGATTTGGCCCCCATGTGATTTAAACCCTATTCCTTGATTAGGCAATCTCTTGACGTTGGATGTTGTGCATTTACTTTAATGCATTGTATTCCACGATCATATGCATCCATAGGCTTTTAGCTTGAATGCTCTCTTGCTTCTTTAATGCTTGTTTTACCTTACAAGCTTACTTAAAGCATCTCAAGCATACTAGAATGAGTAAAGGGCATGCTTCTTTTGTGATATCGCATTTTATGATAATGTGTGTTCTAAAAGGCGCCTAATTTAGGACTTCCATTCCTTTTTGCCATTAATGTCACACTAATTCACTCACTCAATTCTAGTAATTATTACCTCATTCCAACAATGTATGCTTCCTTGTTTTTGTGCTCTCTCATCTTATGGTGTTGTATTTTCGTTTTTCATGAATGATGCACCGCATGCAAAAATGGAAGTGGAAGAAAGAATGCGCAGCAAACGGTTGATCTACCAGCTGAAGGTAGCTATCCGGAAAGTCGCCATACCCCCTTGCTCTTCTTTGAGTGCACCGAGGACGGTGCAAACTTTTAAGTGTGGGGAGGTCGTCCGACCGATTGGCAATTTTGGGTGACAAATTTCTAATCCCAACACTTTTGCATTTTATTTTTTTGGTTTTTAGGATTTTTAGTTTCATTTTCTTATTTTTGTATATATATACACAATAAGCTTAGTCGAAATGATGAAAATTTTCAAGAATTCTATCTATAGGGCACCAATTGATTTGAGTGAAAACTTTTCATTAAACTTGCTTGAATTATATATATTGTGGATCATGTCTTTGAGCTAAGAACACAAGCTTGTGAGATTTGAGCCTAATTGTGTGGTTACATCTTCTAGCCACTTATATTCCTTCTTGTGTGAATTATTCTCTTTCTATGAGTGTGATCTTTGATTTGTTTGATTATTTATGTCCATTATTTTGTGTATTCATGCATTTATATGATTGATGCCATCATTTAATTTAGCTCACTTACCCAAATAGCCTTACCCTTTATCTTCCATTGTTAGCCAACTTTGAACCTACGCTTAACCCACTTGTTTTAATTTAGCACATTACAAGCCTAAAGCGGAAAACAATAAATGTCCTTATTTGGATCTTTGATTAGCTTAGGCTAGTGTGTGTGTATCATTCAAGTGTGGGAACCTTGGGACATTGGGGGAATAAAAGGGTAGTTTTGTATTTTGTTGTAAATATTGGGAATTGGGTGCATGCTCATGTTTTAAGCAAATGTAAAACCTTATGCATTGATGTTTTTGTATATATTGCAAAGCAAAAGAAAGAAAAATTAGAAAGATAAAAGAAAAAGAAAAAAAATATGGAAAAGAAAAGAAAAAAATAGAAAAAGAAAGAAAAAGAGAAAGAAGGAAATAAAAATGGGACAAAATGCCCCAAAGCAAAGCGAAGCTCAATAAAATCAATGCATATGAGTTGTGAAATGAGAAGAAAATGCATGAGTATGTTAAAAAGTGAAAAATAGGTAGTTAGGTTAGAACTTAATTGTATAGAATGTCATGGGTTAGGTGGGAAGTTTAAGCTCATCAAAGATTCAAATTTCAAGCTCACTTGACCAAATATGCATCCTACCTTGACCCTAGCCCCATTACAACCAATGAAAAGACCTCATGATACTTGTATGCATGCATGAAATAAATGTTGATTGTTAGAGGAAAAACAAATCTTGGAAAGTATGATTAGGGGAGAATTGAGTGAATCAACCCTAAACACTTGAGCGAATAGAGTGCAAACACATTCGGTGAGGGTTTGATGCTCAATTACATGTTTTCCACCTATGATCATCACTCCTCATGCAAGTTTGTAAAAATATTTAATAGCTCAATTCAATTGTGGTTTGGCATAGTTGTCAATACCCTTAGCCCTTGTGCATATATGTATTCTTGGGAATTGATTTATTTTGACCAAGCAATTGCATTCATGTAGATAGTTGCATATAATTTAGGTTGCATTTAGATTAGATTTCATTGAATAAATGTTGATACCCTTTGCTTTCTCTTGGTTTAAGCATGAGGCCATGCTTGGTTTAAGTGTGGGGAGGTTGATAAACCCCATTTGTAGGGTTTATCTTGTGTTGAATTTAGAGGGTTTTATCATCTTTTCCCATATTTATTTAATGAAATAGCATGGTTTTGTAAATTCTCCTTTAATTGTGCTTAAGAGTGAAATCATGCTTTTTAGGCCCTTAATTGTTTAATCTTAATTCACCTTGATTCCATTAGATGCCTTGATATGTTTGTTAAGTGATTTCAGGTTTAGGAGGCAAAGATTGGATCAAGGAAATGAAGGAAAAGCATGAAAAAATGGAGAACTCATGAAGAAATGAAGGAATTGCAAAAGCTGTCAAGCCGACCTCTTCGCACTTAATTGACCATAACTTGAGCTACAGAGGTCCAAATGACACGGTTCTAGTTGCGTTGGAAAGCTAACGTCCGGGGCTTCGAAAGGATATAAGATTTGCTATAGTTGCATCACCTTTTGGGGGGCGCGCACGCGCCAATTTGCACGTAAATCATTAAAAGCAAATTAGTGGCCAGCAAATTCTAAAGCTTTGTGGGCCCAATCCAACTCATTTCTAATGCTATTTAACCCAAAGATTGAAGAGGGATGAGACATCTAGTCATTAGTTTAGTTTTATTTCAGTTTTATCATGCTTTTGTTAGTTTCTAGAGAGAGAAGAGAGAAGCTCTCTCTTCTCTCTAGAATTAGGAGTATGTTAGATCTAGATTAGGAATTCTTAGATCTAGGTTAATTTCATGCTTTGATTTACTTTTCCTTTTGCAATTCTTCTTCTTTTACCTTTTCTCTCTCTAGTTTAGCATTTAATTCATGTAATTCTCTACTTTGATGTTGATGCTCTTTTGTTCTTCTATCTCTCTTTTAATGCAATTTATGATTCATATTCCTTTATTGTTGATTTGATTTGTTGTTATTTAATTCCTTGCAATTGAGTAGTGTAGATTTACTTTCCTTGCTATTTTACTATGTTTTCCTTTTATGCCTTCCAAGTGTTTGATGAAATACTTGGTTGGATTTTAGTGTAGATTTACATTTCTTGCAATTTTACTATGTTTTCCTTTTATGCCTTCTAAGTGTTTGATAAAATGCTTAGTTGGATTTTAGAGTATAATTTTATGCTCTTGGCTTGGGAAGGTAACTTAGGAACTCTTGAGTTACTAATGTCCAAGTGATTGACGGTTGGGAGCCATTAACGCTAGATCTCACTAATTGATTTGGTGTAGAACTAGGACTTATGGACTTGGATTGACATAGCTCATTTGACTTTCCTTTATTAGTTAGAGGATGACTTAATGGGGTTGATCCTTGCCAATTCTCATGTTGTGATTAGTGATAAGGATAGAGATCCTTGACCACCAACCTTTGCCAAGACCTTTTTAGCTATTAGTTTAATTCGTTGCCATTTACATTTCATTTCTCTTATCAAAAACCCCAAAACATGCTCCATAACCAATAACAAGAACACTTGTTTGCAATTCCTAGGGAGAACGACTCGAGGTTCAATACTTCGGTTTATAAATTTAGAGGTTTGTTACTTGTGACAAACAAAAGTTTTGTATGAAAAGATTGATGTTGGTTTAGAAACTATATTACAACAAGAATTCATTTGTGAATTCTAAACCACACAAAAGTCTAATCATCAGTCGCGCACTGAAAGGGGCGACGCGTAGGCGTCGGTCACGCGCACGCGTGACCATGTTTTGGGATATGTGCCAAAATGTCATATGACGCGTGTGCGTCAGGCACGTGCATGTGTGGAAGTGCAAAAGTGGAAAATGACGTGCACACGTTAACGACACGTACGTGTGGGTGGGTTTGTGCTTCTAGCACAATTCCAGCACCAAGCTAGCATAACTTTCAGGCAATACACCTTTTACGTCAAATTCGCAAGGTTATGCATGCGCGTCATTGACGCGTACTCGTGAAGTGCCAAATTTTCAGATGACTCGTACGCGTGAGGGACGCGTACGCGTGGGGGACGCGTACGCATGGTGATGCTTGTGCGATTGGCACACTTTCTGCACTGTTCCCACGCAACTTTCTGTTCCTTTTTTTATGCAGATGAAAATGCAGACTATATGCAATACTAATGAGAAGAGTCACTAAAATAAAACTAAGGAGAGAAAAGAAAGAACGGTCATACCATGGTGGGTTGTCTCCCATCTAGCACTTTTAGTTAAAGTCCTTAAGTTGGACATTTGGTGAGCTCCTTGTCATGGTGGCTTGTGCTTGAACTCGTTTTGAAACTTCCACCAATGCTTGACCTTCCAATAAGCTCTATCAATACCAAGTAAATTTCTCAAGCTTTGATGGAGTTCTTCACAAGCTTTGAGCTCCGAAATTTGATCCTCATATATTCCCGGATCCCAAATCTTGTTTCTACACCTGTCGTCTTGTTGACCATCTTTGTTCCAACCGGGTGGTAAGTAATCCGAATTCTCACTAAGGCATCCAAACAGCTTCCTAGACCCATACAATTTAGTATTCTTCCAACCATGATAATTCAGCCGTGAGCTTCCTACCACAATGAACCTAGGATTGTGTTGCCAACTACTGACCATCTCCCTCTTACTCTTAAAGCCACAAAGAGCTCTAAGTTTCCCATCCGTCTCATGCAAAGCATATTCAAGTGGGCTAATTAAGCTTAGAGATGAGAGATTTACCCACTTGAATGAAGGGATAGATGGTGATGGCTTTAGGGGAGAGATCTCCAACAACTTTGGCAAGGTGATCTCCAGCTCCATTCCCTTGGGCTCTTCTTTGACAACTTCCACCTCTTTGCAAGCTTCTTCAATATCAATATCTTTCTCTTGGTAGCTTTCTTCCAATTAGATCTCTTCTTCATTGTTCAACAAGGGCATGGGAGGTTGTGCTTCTTCTTCTTTAATCTCCATGTCAAGTCCAATGGGAGAGGACTTAAATGTAGATAAGAATTCATCAATGATCGAATCCATCTCTTGATCATCCCCTTCAAAGTCTTCAACCATGATATGCCTTGGAGGTTGTACACTCTCCAAACTCCTTAGAAAGGGGCTCTATGACTGGGATTTCCCATGGATGTTCTGCATCTCCTAAGTCTTTGACTAAATCTTCTTCTTTGATAATTTCGGCTTCCTCCACTTGCTCCAGTACAAAGTCATGCTCCTTACTGTCCACCAGAGTTTCTAGTGTCTCCTTCATGCTACGTTCTTCATTAGATTCTCCACATGAAGCCATGAGGGTTCTTTGCGTGTCCGAACGTCGAAAAGCTAATTGATTTATTGCTTGCTCCAATTGATGAAGGGTTGCATGAAATTGATCCACTGTTTTCTTGAGACGATCCTTTGATTCTTGTTGCGCTCAACTATCATAAGTAGGATCATAGTGCTCTTGGATTGATGGATATGGACATGGTGTATATGGAGGTGGTGGTTCTTGGGAGTAATTGGGTTGGAATTGGGGTGGCTCTATGTATGGTTCATACGGTTCATAGGGTGGTTGGTATGGTGGATATGGGTTAGGATTATTTGAGGGTGTTTGGTAGTAGGGGGCTTGTGAGTGTGGTGGTTTAAAGCTATATTGAGGAGGGGGTTCATAAGCATAGGGTGGGGCTTGTTGGTAACTACAAGGGGGTCCACCATATCTATCATCTTGGTACGCACCCTGGAATGGCTTTTGACCATAGTAATTTGGTGGAGGTTGGTTGTCACGGAAAGGTCCACCATAACTATTGTCTTGGTATGCATCATAGAATGGTTGTTGGTTATAGCGCATTGGAGGGGGTTGTTGCCAAGAGGGTTGATCAAATCCTTGTGGCTCCTCCCATCTTTGATTCCTCCAACCTTGATGCCTGTTCTCATTATAGCTTCCATTCCTTACAACAACATTGGAACCAAATTTAAAGTCAGAGGGGTGAGAATTCATTGTAGCTAAAGAAAATAAAAACTAATAAAAATTAATGAAAATAAACTCCTAAAACTAGAAACACAAACAAAGAAACGAAAAAGCAAATATTTACAATAACTAATAATAAGGCACACGTTTGCAATTCCCCGGCAACGGCGCCATTTTTTGACGAACGGAACTCTCGCGCGGTCTAGAATTTTCACAATCAAGTTCTCGTTGCAGGTATAGCTTCTAGACCGGCAAGAAATCCTTTCGTGCAAAAGTTTTGGTTGTCACAAGTAACAAAACCCAATAAAATTTATAACCGAAGTATTTAAACCTCGGGTCGTCTCTCAAGGAATTGCAGGGAAGTATGGTTTATTATTGGTTATGGAAAAAGGTATATTTTTGGGTTTTTGAAATAGGGAACAAAGAAATATAAACTGGCAAGAAAGTGAATTAATTATCATGAAAACTATTGCAAGGTATAAGAACTGGAAATCCCATCCTAGTTATCCTTATCAAGTGTGATGAGAATTGTTTATTGCTCCCACTTAGTTAACTCTTACTAAATAAAGGAAAGTCAAGTGGACTAATCAATGGGATTCTTCAAGTCCTAGTCAACTTTTATGGAAAGACTAGCTTTAGAGGGATCCAAATCAATCAGCAAATGCCAATTTTCAATCAACAACTGAGTTTGATAACTCAAGTGTCACCAATTACTCAACCAAAGCAAAGGGAGAAGAAATATAAATTAAATTAAAAGCATCAATAACATAAATTAAAGAAAGCAATCATAAATCTGAAATACCTCAAATTGCATTGAATAAGAAAATCAATTCTAACATGGAGTTCATAAAACAATGTTGGGAAAATAAACAAATTAAAGTAATAGAATGAATAAAAGTAGAAGAGAAATTAAATTAAAGGAACATTGAATCTGGAATTGAGGAAAAACAATCCTAAAACTAAGAGAAATCCTAAATCCTAAAACCCTAAGAGAGAGGAGAGAGCCTCTCTCTCTAGAAAACTACATCTAAAACCTAAGATTGTTGTGTATGTAAGTTGTTGTGTGTGAATGAATGGATTCTCCCACTTTGTAGCCTCTAATCTGTGTTTTCTGGGCTGAAAACTATGTCAAAACAGCCCAAAAATCACCTCCAGCGATTTTTGTTATGTCCAACACGCGGCAAAGTCATGCGTACGCGTCGTCCACGCGTATGCGTGGATAGAATTTTCGCCAGGTCACGTGCGCGTGATCCACGCGTGCGCATCGTTTATCTTCATTGCAGGTATGGCAAATTATATATCATTGCGAAGCCCCGGATGTTAGCTTTCCAACGCAATTATAACCGCCTCATTTGGACTTCTGTAGCTCAAGTTATGGTCAATTTAGTACCAAGAGGTCAGGCTGGACAGCTTTGCAGTTCCTTTAGTTTCTTGTATTACTTCCAGTTTTGCATGCTTCCTTTCCATCCTCTAAGCCATTCCTGCCCTATAAACTCTGAAATCACTTAACACATATATCAAGGCATTGAATGGTAATAAGAGAGGATTAACAATTAGCAATTTTAAGGCCAAAGTAGCATGTTTTCAATCAAAGCACAAAATTTAGGATGGAAAATGTAAAACATGCGAATTATATGAATAAGTGTGAGTTTAGTGGATAAAATCCACTCAATTAAGCATAAGGTGTACCACGAAATAGTGGTGCATCAGTAAATCAATCCCCCAAGAACATATATGAATACATAAGGCCAAGGTGATAAGATGATTCACGAACTCTACCAATTCAAATATCAGAATGGAGTGTAAACAACTTGCAAGAAGAAAGCTTGTGAAAGCAGGGAACAAGGAGTTGAGCATCGAACCCTCACCAGAAGTGTATCCCCCCTAGTCGCTCAAGTGTATAGGGTTGATCACTCAATTCTCCTCTAATCATGCTTTCCAAGATTTGTTTTTCATTTAACAATCAACAGTTATTCAGTGTATGCATACATTTATCATGAGGGCTTATCTTTAGGTTGTAATGGGGCTAGGGTAAAGGTAAGGATGCATATATGGCCAAGTGAGCTTGAGATTTGAATCCTTGACTAACTGATAAACTCCAATTTTAGGGTTTATCTTCTGCTTAATTTAGTGGATTTTGTCAACTATTCTCAGACTTATTCATACAATTTGCATGGTTTTAAGATTCCTTCCTAATTTTGTGCTATGAATGAAAACATGTTTCCAAGGCCTTAAAATCACTAATTTTTAATCCTCCCTTATTACCATTCGATGCCGTGACATGTTTGTTAGGTGATTTCAGAAATATAGGGCAAGAATGGCTTAGAGGATGGAAAGGAAGCATAGAAAAGTGGAAGGAACACAAGAAAATGAAGATTTGAGAAGTTGATGTCGATGCACACGCATGGACGATGCATGCACGTGATCGTGCCATACTCCAATTGACGCGTACGCGTGACACGACGCGTACGCGTCGCCACGAGCTTCGTCCAACGAGGTGTACGCGTGGCTGACGCGTACATGTGACGAACGACACGTGCCTCACTAAAAAGAAATTGCTGGGGGCGATTTCTGACCTGACTTTTGGCCCAGTTTCAAGCCTAGTATGCAGATAAGAGGCTGGGAGTGAAGGAGGATGGGAGATCACCATTCATTCACTTTAGTTTAGTTTAGATGTAGTTTTCTAGAGAGAGGAGAGAGCATCTCTCTAGATTAGGGTTCTTAGTTTTACTCCTTTTAGATCTAGATCTCTCTCTCCTTCAATTTAGTTTCCTTTATTTTTCTTTGTTCTAGTACTTTACTTCTCTTGTTAATTCTTTTATTTTATTAATTTTAGTTCATGCACCTTTTGTTGATTTCAAGTTTCTTTTTATGCAATTTATGATTTCCATGTCTTTTTATATTTGCCTTAGTTTCTATTGTTGATTTCTTGCTTTGATTAGTAATGGCTTCCTTTAATTCTTGCCATTTATGATGTTTACTTCTATTGCATTCTATGTGTTTGATGAAATGTTTCTTTTAGTCATGAGTTAGATTTTTCTCCTCTTGGCTTGGATTGAGTAATTGGAGACTCTTGAGTTATCAAACTCTTTTGTTGATTGATAATTGGAAGTTGCTAGTTGACTTGAATGCCACTAAAGCTAGTCTTTCACTATGATTTAACTAGCACTTGTGGAGTTAAGTTGATTGTATCCACTTGACTTTCCTTCATAGTTAGGGGTTAACTAAGTGGGAGCAATGGATAATTCTTGCCACAATTGATGATGATAATGAGGATAGGACTTCTAGTTCTCATTCCTTGCCAAGAACTTTCTTAGTTACTAGCTTATTTCTTTTGCTATTTACATTTCTTGTTCCTTATTACAAAAAACCCCAAAACATTCCTTCATAGCCTAAAGAACTTCATTGTAATTCCTAGGGAGACGACCCGAGGTTTGAATACTTTGGTTAATTTTTATTGGGGTTTGTACTTGTGACAAACAAATTAATTTGATTGAGGATTGTTGTTGGTTTGGAACTATACTTGCTACGAGATTTTATTATGAAATTCTTTACCGACAAAAATCCTCCATCACTAACCTAAGCTATCACCTAACACAAATAACAACCTATACAATTCAAATATGAACCTAACTACCCATTTATTCACTTTTCACACACTCATGCATTCTCTTTCAATTCACAACCCATATGCATTGGTTATTATTGGCTTCACCTTGGGCCATTTTGTCCCCTTTTTATTGCTTTCTTTTTCATATATTTCTCTTTCTTTTATTTTGCTATTTCTCTTTTTACATATTTTTTTTATTTTTCTCTTTTTATTTTGATGAATTACATACAATGGTACCAATGCATATGGTCTAAACATTCAATGCATGAGTATGTACCCAATTCCCAATGTATTCAATAAAAATACAAAAACACACTTTTACCTCTACCAATGTTCCCGACTCCCAAGCTTTCCTCCTGCTTAAGTGACACACACTCTCACTAGCCTAAGCTAATCAAAGATTTAAATCAGAGAACATTTATTATTTTTCACTTAGGGGTGGTGATGTGCTAAATTAAAGAACAAAAGGGGGTTGAACATGGGCTCAAAATTAGCTAACAATGGTAGATAAAGGTAAGGCTATTTGGTTAAGTAAACTATTAAAATAACGACCTCAATCATATAAATGCATTCATACATAAAATAATGGACATAAGGAATCAAACAAATCAAGGATTACAATCATAGAAAGAGAACAATGCACACAAGAATGGAAATAAGTGGTTACATGATGTAACCACGCAATTAAGCTCAAAACTCATATGCTTGTGTGTTCTTAGCTCAAAAACCTTTTTCAAAATTAATTCCTTTAAGCAAGTTCAACACAAAAATTTTTTCAAATTGGTAGGGTGCCCTAAAACAGTTTCTTGGAGAAGAAATCATCACTCTAACCAAGTAGTCCTAGAAAGAAACAACTACCATGCAAAAAGTGTTTAAATGCGAAAACTATCCATGCAATGCAAATTATCCTAGTTGACAAAAGAATATTAAGATTTGGGTGTTGAAAAGAAGGGTTGTTACCTACGTAAGTCGGTAAACGACCTCCCCACACTTAGAAATTTGGACGGTACTCCGTGCTATCAATGATGAATAGAGTGGGTCTGGGAGTGTCACTCGCAATGGCCATAGGATGGTGAAACAAGGACGTCTCCATGTTCAACTTTTGATTTATTCTTTGCCATGATCCAAAGTGGACCCCGGAGTGTCGGTTTCCGCCATAGGTGGGTTTGTGAATCTTGTGGGAACTTCCTTTTCTGCCTCATCAATACAGTTAGAGTTCTTCAACCACTTAGAAACTGGTTTTGGCCCTTGAAAAAATTGGCGCCTTAGTGGTCGCTCTTTGAGTTGGTCTTTTTGTAGGTGTCTCTATAGAGGCATTTCTTTTCCTTTCTTGGTGGCCATTTTGAAAGGGAATAGAAAAAAAGAAACATTAAGCTCAGAGAGACAAAGACTGGAGTTGTTAAAGTGCAGGTGAAAATTAATGACGCAAAAGAGTGAAGTGTCTTAAAAACATGGTAGCTACTACATGCAAGTAAGACAACAAAATGATCAAGGAGGCACATCACCAACATGAGATGCAAGAGTGAAAGAAGCATGCAAATACAAAGCATGAGAAGAATAAACTCAAGCATCAGTAACAACATTGACAAACATATGCAAGAATGGTGGAAGTCATAGAAAAACTGTTGGCTCAACTAACTCCAAGACAATGAAGTCTAGAAATTGAAGAATGTAGGGTTAGAGAGCATTGAACCACTCATTCTTGCATGATGCTAGAAGCATAGTGAACCACAAATAATGAGCATTTGATGATGAAAATTCATAGAAATGACGCTCAATGCTCATGTAGCACAAGTGTTGTGAAAAAGAGACACTAAGTGATGCACGGAAAATTGTTCCTCAACAAATTTCCCTTCGACAAGTATACCAAATTATCGTCAAGTAAAAACTCACAATAGAGTGAGGTCGAATCCCACAAGGATTAACGGATTAAAAAATCAATGGTTAATTGATTATCCTAGTCAGACGAATCATACTGGAGTGATAAGCAGCGAGAATTGTAAATTGACAGAAAAGAAAAGAAAAGCAATAAACTGCAGGAAAGAAGAATGACAGGAATGTAAAATACAAGAAAGTAAATAACTAAAAGTAAAAAGAAAAGAAAGCATTGGGATAGAAAGATATTGCAATCTCTGGATCAAGTTCATTCTCATCTCTTCCTCAATCAATGTATTCATTGATCTCCTTGGCAAACTTAAGTGATTGGATCCCAATTCCTTGGCAATCCAATCTCTCTAAACTTGAACAATTGCCCAATTCCTTGATTTAATTACTCATGGAAAGAGATGAAGTATGGTCACTGATTATACCACATACATTTCTGAATCAAAGTGTTGGTAGGATTATGTCACTATATCCATCCAAACCCCAATTCAGTCCAACATGAGAAAGCATTTCTAGCATGATCTCCTCATTCCTCTTCCAAGGTTCTAAGGAGATCCAAGTATGAATAGCCTCTTTTCTAAGACAACTACCCAATTGGATGAAGATTGAAAGCTTTCTAGTAAAATCAAGAGAAAAGAAATAAGAAGAATAATGAAAACTATAATTGATCCATCAAATTACAACAGAGCTCCCTAACCCAATGAAAAGAGTTAGTTGTTCATTGCTCTACTCAAAATGCAGAAAAATAAAGATGAAGATTAAAACTGAAATTGAAATTTCAAAGTTCATAAATGAAAAGTACAAACTGGAATCAAACTACTACTAAGAAAAGAAAAAGAAGAGAAAAGGAAGAAGAGTATAGGAGGGGAGGCGTCCGAAGACCCACTCCCCTTGGAGTGTGCCAATTCACAGAAGTTCGAATTGGTCCTCCACTCTCTCCCCCTTTCTTCAATTTCCCGTTTTCAGAATGAATTCAATGTAGAAACTAAGGCCTTTTTATAGGCTCTCCTAAATTACAAAATGAAATGAAATTAAAAGCAAATTACAATGAAATGGAAATTAACTATTCTAGATGATTCTTGTGGCCTTGATTGATTGACAATTGTGGGCTTGCTTGCTTGAGCTTTGAAGTGGACTTGAGAGAGAAGTGAATCAAGTTGAGGTCCAGGTGCTTAGCATTAGTGCTGCCGTTAGCCATACTAACGCTACAAGTGTGGCGTTAGTGCTGAAGTTATTGTGGCTAACGTTACACTTGCTACCCAGTTGGTGTTTTTGGGGCTTAAAGATGCCTCTTGTTTGTCCTCCAATTTCATGCCCACTATAGACTATTACATATTGTTGGAAAGCTCGGAATGTCAGCTTTCTAATGCAACTGGGTCACCTCAATTGGACATCTGTAACTCAAGTTATGCTCCTTTGAAGGGGACAGGGTCGCTGGCGTAGTCGCTGGCGTTATTGGCAATGTTAGCCACAGTACTATTATATATTGCCAGGTTCTGGAGCTCAAACTTAATGTCCACCCCATACTATTATATATTGTTGGAAAGCCCTGAATGTCTACTCTCCAACACCTTTGGAAGCGCATCATTTAGAGCTCTACAGCTCGAGTTACACTTCTTGGAAAGTGAAGAGGTTAGCTGGCCTTACTACAGGTTAATACCATGTTCATCTTTGCACTTTCGGGGCAGGTTTTCTCCTTCAAATTTAGTGTCCACCATGTAGTGCCATATATGCTTGGAAAGCTCTGGAATCCTACTTTCCAATGCCACCAGATTAACCTCTTTTGGAGCTTTGTGGCTCAAGTTATTCTTGTTTGAAGAAGGCATGGTTAGGCTGCCAGGTGAGATTTTGCCCACGTTAGTGTCAACGTTAGTGGCACTAACGTGGCCACTAAAGTAGGCCTTCTTTGCTTCGCTAAAGTAAGTGGCGTTAACGTTGCCACTAACTTCACAGCTACCTCCTTTCTCCACGTTAATGGTTCACGTTAGTGGCGTTAACGTGGCCATTAACGTGGGTCTTCCTTTGCTTTGCTAAAGTTAGTGGTGTTAACGTTGCCACTAACTTTCCATGCTCTCCTTCTTCAAAGTTAATGCCATTAACGTTCCCACTAACATTCTAAACTTTCCTTCCTTCCACGTTAATGGCCACGTTAGTGGCACTAACGTAGCCACTAACGTGGCTCTTCTCTGCTTCTTTTGGTCTGAAATCAAACAAACAAAGTGTATCAAAGTAACATATAAGACAAACTTTATTATACTAAGTGTGCTAATAATGCCCAAAATCATAACTTTATTTAGTGTGATGTATTTCATCATATTTACCCTGTATATTAACTAAAATTCCCCTATGCTTGAGATTTTGTTTCATGTAGAGATTTTTCATGCTATTACTCATTTATTGGCAAAATTTGTATGAAAACTAAACAAAAATCTACTGAAATAACTACTAAAAATAGGCAATGATGCACCCACATCACAACACCAAACTTAAATCTTGCTTGTCCCCAAGCAAGGAAAGAATTATGCACAAAGGATTCTTTTTATTGGAGTGTGCTGAAGAATTTCTTATGATGCCTTGGTGAGTGAAGTGGTTAAGTGATAATGGAGGCCAACTCCAATTATATGCTTATGCAAGGATTTCAGTGTTCATTAGTCCTTACATCTTGGAAGTCTTAGATCTTAGGAGTGTCATTCGGATGGTATTATGGAGTCCTCTTTATAGATTATTACCTTGAAAAGTATTTATTTGTCTTGGTCTTGACTCTAGGTGTCATGTCTCAAAGTGGCCCTTTAGGATAAGTTTTCAATCAATACTCCTAACCCAGTTAGGTTAAGGTATTAGGTGATGAAGAATCCCTTAGGATTTACTTGCTCAGGCCTCTTTCTTTGACACAAATTCACCACAAGTATGTTACTAGGACAATAACTCTTTGAGTTTTTGTATCTTTCTTTTTCGTCCTAGTAATTGATGCTCAGAGCCTTGGGCTTTTTTTTTCTTTTGTTTTCTTTTGTTTACTACTTCTTGGATCAATAGATTTTGAGAATTTTCATAACACTTCTCCAAATTTCAATTCCTGTCTATGAGCTCCCATGCAAGTTTTCACAAATATGTAACCTCAATACACAATCATACAATCAGTCCATTTCTCTTAATCTTTAGCTTGCCTCAAAATTGATAAAATTCCTCAACACTTTCCTTTCTAAAGAATGATTTCTTCGATGCACTTTTAAGTATAATGGGTGCAAGCAAATTCAAGATGAAGGTGCAATGATAAGTTGTGAACCATGCTTATTACTAAACTAAAAGTAACTTAACAAAACAGAGGTAGACCCTAGAATTCAAAACAAGAGACATTCATGATTGCAATTAAGTCTACTGGGAGTAAATACGAAGGAAAGGAACTTTACAACCTTTGTAGCTGATCTTCACCCTTGTTATCCTTTTCTGTAGACTTCCTCCCTCCAATCACCATCTTAGAACAAGTGCTTTGCCGGCAAGCAACAAGTAGGAGCAGTGGTGTTGAGATTGTGATTCAACCATGAATGTCAAAAAAGAGAAACAAGCTATGAGTAACGCATAAAATTAAGCAAGCTTGGTTAAAAATGACACTACAGGCCTAAGAAGCAAAGGCACTATGATTGTACAAACAAGTGGTATTGCTGGATATATTGCATAGAAAAATAAGTGGCACACCAAACTTAGTGTGACACTTTCTCTTAGAATTGATGCAATTATCTAGAAAGATTGAAAACAGATTTTTGCAGGGCAACACCAAACTTAGAATGTGATCATATGCCAATTTTATTTGAAAAGAAGCTAAGTAAAAGAAACTGTTATATTAATAACAAAATCACCAAGAGCCAGAGCTGTCACGAACAGGGGCTTCTGGGTGAGGCATTAACACAAACAGTTACAGAGCATAGAAAACAAATAACAAAACAAGTATATGAACAAACCAAAACAAAAGAAAATGTCTAATCTAGGTAATCAACCAACCGGTAGTTTGTTAATCACAATTAATCCCCGGAAACGGTGCCATAAACTTGATGCACGGAAACTTGTCTCTCAACAAATTTCCCTTCGGCAAGTATACCGAATTGTCGTCAAGTAAAAACTCACAATAGAGTGAGGTCGAATCCCACAGGGATTAACGGATTAAGCAATCAATGGTTAATTGATTATCCTAGTCAGACGAATCATACTGGAGTGATAAGCAGCAAGAATTGTAAATTGACAGAAAAGAAAAGAAAAGCAATAAACTGCAGGAAAGAAGAATGACAGGAATGTAAAATACAAGAAAGTAAATAACTAAGTAAAAAGAAAAGAAAGCATTGGGATAGAAAGATATTACATTCTCCGGATCAAGTTCATCTTCATCTCTTCCTCAATCAATGCATTCATTGATCTCCTTGGCAATCTTAGGTGATTAGATCCCAATTCCTTGGCAACCCAATCTCTCTAAGCTTGAACAATTGCCCAATTCCTTGATTTAATTGCTCATGAGAAGAGATGAAGTTTGGTCACTGATTATACCATATGCATTTCCGAATCAAAGTGTTGGTAGGATTATATGTCACTATATCCATCCAAATCCCAATTCGGTCCAACATGAGAAAGTATTTCTAGCATGATCTCCTCATTCCTCTTCCAAGGCTCAGAGGAGATCCAATTATGGATAGTTTCTTTTCCAAGATAACTAACCAATTGGGTGAAGACCGAAAGCTTTCTAGTAAAATCAAGAGAAAAGAAAGAGGAAGAAGAATGAAAACTACAAATGATCCATCAAATTACAACAGAGCTCCCTAACCCAATGAAAAGGGGTTTAGTTGTTCATAGCTCTGGAAATGGAAAGCAAAAATGAAAAGTGCATTGTAAAATAAACTAAATTGCAGAGGAAGTAAATATAAGAGTGTTTACAAGTTCTGGGATCCTCCAGATCCAGAATTCCGATCCCCCTTTCTAGTTCAAAACTACTCCTATATATACTACTCCTCTGATCTTCTATCAGCTCTGCAAGTCTTGGATATGGGCCTTTGATCCTTAGTTGAAGCAGTTACAGTCTTTAGTGGGCTTAGCTTTGCTTGCAGAAAGAAGTTAAGTCAGGCATAGTTTACAGTTAGTCAAGGCGTTAGTGGTGTTAACGTTAAGTATAAGTTCTGCCTCGAAGACGTTAGTGACGCTAACTTTGTCACTAACGTCCCAAACCAGTTGATCCACGTTAACTCCAACGTTAGTGGCACTAACGTGACCACTAACGTAGCCTTCCTAACCTTCGATAGCATTATTGGTGCTAACTTTGCAAATAACGCTACACTCTTGCCTTCTCTCCCACGTTAATGGTCCACGTTAGTGTAACTAACATGGCCCTTAACGTAGGTATGCCATGACACGAAGGCATTAGTGACACTAACTTTGTCACTAACGCTACAAAACTTCTTTCCTTTCCACCTTAGTGTTCACGTTAATGGCATTAACGTGGCCACTAACATGGGTATACTGGCCATCTCCAACGTTAGTGACAAAGTTAGTGTCACTAACGTTGGCTTCTTGTACCCCTTGCTCCACGTTACCTCTTACGTTAGTGGCATTAACTAGGCCACTGATGTAGGTAAGCTTGGCCTGATCCAACGTTAGTGACAAAGTTAGTGTCACTAACGTTGGCGATCCTCTTTTGCTCCACGTTAGAGCTCACGTTAATGGCATTAACGTGGCTCTTAACGTGGTTGTTTGTGGCCTTTGCAATGTTAGTGGTGTCAACTTTACCACTAACGTTGGAGCTTCTTCTTTCTTTCACGTTAGTCCCTACGTTAGTACAACTAACGTGGCAACTAACGTGGGTTGAGATGGCCTTCGAGGGTGTTAGTGGTGTTAACTTTACCACTAACGTTGTAAGCTTGCTCCCTTTCCACGTTAGTGACCACGTTAATGATACTAACATGGCTACTAATGTGGTTCTTCTATGCTTCATTTGTCCTGAAATCAAACAAACAAGATGCATCAAAGCTTTGTTCTAGATTATGAGATCCTGCATCATTTAAATTGGCATTCAATTCATGCATTATTCTCATGAAATCATGTAAAGTTCACAATATTTGCTTGAATCAAGATGTAAATGCATATTCACCTAAAACATGCTTATTACCTAAGAAAATGCATGAAACTACCTAAAATATGTAAAGAAAATGATAGTGAAACTGGCCAAGATGCCCTGGCATCACAACACCAAACTTAAAGCTTGCTTGTCCCAAAGCAAGTACTAAAACATAAGAAGAATGAATAAAAGTACAAGATAAATAAGTCCTTATTTATAGAAGTCAAATCATTAGTTCATGGGGTTTCATGCATGGCAACTTAGGTTCATGCCCTTACTGGTTTCCAGGCCCTTATCATGTCCTTGAACACTCACTTGGTTGCATTCTATGAGACTCTTATTCACTGATCCCCCCCCCTTTTTTTTTTTCAGGGCTTATTGCTTTCTTAGGCTAAGTGCTCTGTGTTGAGGCAACTTTTTATGATAAGCTTTCATCCAACACTCCCGAGCTAGTTGGTTCAAGGTGCTAGGTGTTGAAACACGCCTAAGGACCTACTCCCTCAAGTCTCTCCTCCACACATACACACCACAGGCATATGGTTTGTTATTTTCTTCCTTGAGACCTTGGTGTCCAGCACCTCTTTTGGTTACTAAATGCTTTGTAGCAAGGTTGCTCTTGATAGTGGACTTTCAGTTGATAATCCCAGGTTAGTTAACCCAAGTTACCAAGTGATAAAGCACTCCTAAGAACTTATTCATCCAAGCAGATCCTTTGCACAAAAGCACCACAGATACATGCCTCAAGATTCAATCCTTGGTGCCTAGCCTTATTTCTTATTCTTTTTCTTTCTTTTTCATACTCTAACTTTTCTCTTTTCTTGTTGGGATCTTGTTATTTAGCTAGTCTCATAGGATGTACTTCAAACATATAGTTCAAGACACATAATTGTCCTTGTACCTTGTTGGTGAACCAACTTAGCTAATCAATTACCACCACAAACATTGGGACTTTATTCTATAATATGGACTCCACTCTTATTTTTCATAACATTTTCTTTTATTTATCGAAAAGGGGCAAGCATACAATTAAGCAAGATGGAATGGAAACAGGGAACTTAGCTAGTAAAACATAAATTTACAACATGAAACTTAAATACAGAATTAAAATTCCTAAGCTACTATGGAAGCATGTTGTATTTCATACATGATTTTCCTTATTTAGACTTGAAAGAGAGAAAAAGTGACTCCACCACCTTTTACTCGCTGGGATGCTTATGTTCTTTTGTTCCCTTCCTCCTCTTGGGTTCCTTCTTGATTGCTCGAATCCCCACTTTCTTTGTGTTTTCCGATCAACTTTTTCCAGAAGCCAGCACTCTCCATCTTCTTGTTTAATGTTTCCTTTGGTTGTTTCACCCTCCCCTCTTCTTGCTCTTTTAGATTTTTGTAGACTGTATCATACCTTGGGATGGTTGAGTGCAAATTGTGCATATGCCCAGCCACATATGTCAACTTGGCTTGAGTGTTTTCATCGTATTCTTCTCTGTGTAATTGCCTTCCTTCATTAAGGACATTAAACTTATTGAATGCTTTCATTTGAGCTATTTGGCGTTGGTTGAATTCTAGAAGGCATTTCTCTTGACACTCTTGCCTTTCGAACACTTGGTTGATGGTTTGAGCAAGCTGGGAATAATGCTCTTGTTGTTGTTCCAATTGTTGTTTGTGCAACTCCTTCTGGTGATTCAACAACTGAAATTGGAAGTGCCTTTGTTTCTCTTGCCCTTCTATGTATCTCTTTGTTAGATCCTCAATGGTTCCTTGAATGTGACTCATGTTCATGTCAACTGGATCATGCTGCTCTTCTCGCTGGTACTCTGCTTGTTGAGGCTCTTCTTGCGATATTCTCCTTCTTTTCTGAGGCCTTCTTTGTTGTTGAGCCGGTGCCACATAGGTTATGCGCTGGAGTGTGATTGACTTCCCAGGGTTTAGCCATAATGGATTGTTATCTTCGAAGACCACCTTGGCTTTCATGCACAGTCTTAGGATGGTACTGGGGTAACCAAGCCAAGCGTCTGGATCATTTTTCACGGTGGCCTCTTGGATTGCTTCGGCTATGATTTCATGCACATTGATGTCTCCACCCTTCATTATGCAGTGTACCATGGTAGCTCGAGCAATATTGACCTCAGAATTGTTTGAAGCTGGGAGGATGGACCTTCTCATGAGCTCAAACCATCCCTTGGCTTCTGGGATGAGGTCTCCCCTCCTAATAAACCGTGGCCTCCTATCCGAGTACCTTACCCAGTCAGATCCTACAACACATATGTCGTTCACAATTTCTTCAATTTCTTCATTGTCGGGGCCATTGCTCATTCTTGATTTATAGCTGGGCTCGTCAAAAGGCCTTGATCTTAATTGAAGGGTTTTCATTATAGCATTGGGACTGAACTCAACTTTGGTTCCTCTTACATAGCTCTTGAAAGTGGGAGTCTTGGTAGTGTCCTTGATGAGCGGATAATTTATACCCTTTTTGGCATTATTTTTACATAGTTTTTAGTATGTTTTAATTACTTTTTGTTATATTTTTATGAGTTTTTATTCCAAAATCACATTTCTGGACTTTAATATGAGTGTGTGTGTTTTTATGTGATTTCAGGTATTTTCTGGCTGAAATTGAGGGACCTGAGCAAAAATCTGATTCAGAGGCTGAAAAAGGACTGCAGATGCTATTGGATTCTGACCTCCCTACACTCGAAGTGAATTTTCAGGAGCTACATAAGCCCAATTGGCACGCTCTCAATTGCGTTGGAAAGTAGACATCCTGGGCTTTCCAAAAATATATAATTGTCCATACTTTGCCTGAGATTTGATGGCCCAAACTGGCGTTCAAAGTCAGCCTAAAACATCTTGGCGTAAAACGCCCAAACTAGCACCAGAATTGGAGTTAAACGCCCAAACTGGCACCAAAGCTGGCGTTTAACTCTACGAACAGCCTATGCACGAAAAACCTTCAATGCTCAGCCCAAGCAGACACCAGGTAGGCCCCAGAAGTTGATTTCTGCACTATCTGCACTTAGTTACTCATTTTTTGTAAACCTAGGATACTAATTTAGTATAAAAACTACTTTTAGGGATTTATTTAAGAGTCTTTTGACCATCTTTTGAAACAATGTAATCATAGACTATCATTTGGGAGGCTAGCCTCATGGCCATGCCTAGACCTTTTTCACTTATGTATTTTCTACGGTGGAGTTTCTACACCCCATAGATTAAGGTGTGGAGCTCTGCTGTTCTTCATGAATTAATGCAATTACTACTATTTTTCCTTCAATTCATGCCTACTTATTCTCCAAAATATACTCTTGTTCTTAATTCAGTTAAGTCAGAATAAAGGGGTGACCCGTGACAATCACCCAATCTTCGCTACTCGCTTAGCCAAGATCGCGTGCCTGACAACCACAAAGCAGTCTACATGATGTTCAACGTAGTCATTGAACGAGAGCTGGAGTATACTCTCTTGGATATCTAATACACAGACCGAGTCCATGAGATTAGTATCTTTGTGGTATAGGCTAGAAACATTGGCAGCATTCTCGAGATCCAGAAAGTCTAAACCTTGTCTGTGGTATTCCGCGTAGGATCTGGGAAGGGATGACTGTGACGAGCTTCAAACTTGCGAATGTTGGGCGCAGTGACAGTGTGCAAAAGGACAATGGTCCTATTCCGACGCTAGCAGGAACCGACAGATGATTAGCCGTGCGGTGACAGCGCATATGGATTTGTTTTCATCCGAAAGGATCATACAACTTACCATGGAAGGAGGTAACGCATGGTTGGAAGAAGGTAGTAGGAAAGCAGAAGTTCAGAAGCAACAAAGCATCTCCAGACGCTTATCTGAAATTCCCATCAATGAATTACATAAGTATCTCTATTTTATTTTTTGTTTTATTTATATTTTAATTATCAAAACCTCATAACCATTTGAATCTGCCTGACTGAGATTTACAAGGATGACCATAGCTTGCTTCAAGCCGACAATCTCCGTGGGATCAACCCTTACTCACGTAAGGTATTACTTGGACGACCCAGTGCACTTGCTGGTCAGTTACGCGGAATTGTGAAGAAGTGTTGAGATCACGATTCCGTGTACCAAGTTTTTGGCACCGTTGCCGGGGATTGTTCAAGTTTGGACAACTGACGGTTCATCTTGTTGCTCAGATTAGGTAATTTTATTTTATGTTTAAGCATTTTATTTTTAATTTTCGAAAGATAATTCAAAAAAAATATATTTCTTCTTCAGAATTTTTAAGAATGAATTCTAGAGTTTTAGATGATATGTGAAGCCTGGCTGGCTACTAAGCCATGTCTAATCTTTTGGACCAAGGCTTCCACTTATCACTGCAGGAGCTTTTTGATTCTCATCAATTCAGCTGTTGTATGTAATGCTCTGCTAAAGCTTGGCTGGCCATTTGGCCATGTCTAATCTTTTGGACCGAAGCTTTCACACAAAGCATGGCTAGCTATTTAGCCATGTCTAAATTTCTGGACCGAAGCTTTAGACTAACCTTGCATGATTCCTGGAATTCTTATTAAAAAATTTGAAATTTTTATTTTCTTTTTTCCAAAATAATTTTCGAAAAATACAAAAAAATTAATAAAACCATAAAAACCAAAAATTTTGTGTTTCTTGTTTAAGTCTAGTGTCAAATTTTAAGTTTGGTGTCAATTGCATGTTCTAACTTTTCTTAAAATTTTCGAAAATTTATGCATGTGTTCTTCATTGGTCTTCAAGTTATTCTTGATGATTTTCATTATTTGATCTTTTCATTTTCTTGTTTTGTGTCTTTTCTTGTTTTTCATATGCATTTTCGAATAATTAGTGTCTAAAGTTTGAAAATTTCTAAGTTTGGTGTCTTGCATGTCTTTCTTTTCATAAAAAATTTTCAAAAACATGTTCTTGATGTTCATCTTGACATTCAAAGTGTTCTTGGTGTTCATCTTGACATTCAAAGTGTTCTTGCATGCATTATTAGTTTTGATCTTAAATTTTTATGTTCTGTGTCATTTTTATGTTTTTCTCTCTCCTCATTAAAAATCAAAAATAAAAAAATATCTCTTCCTTATTTTGCTCATAATTTTCGAAATTTTAGATTGATTTAGTCAAAAAGTTTTAAAATTTTGTTGTTTCTTGTTAGTCAAGTCAAAATTTCAATTTAAAGTTCTATCTTTTTCAAATCTTTTTCAAAAATCAAATCTTTTTCATTTTTTCTTAATATTTTCGAAAACTTTAAAAATTTGATTTTCAAAATCCTTTTCTTACTTTTATTTCATAATTAATGTTAACAATTAATATTTAACTTCAAAAATTTCAAGTTGTTACTTGCCTATTAAGAAAGGATCAATCTTTAAATTCTAGAATAATATCTTTTAGTTTCTTATTAGTCAAGTAATCAACTTTAATTTTCAAAATCAAATCTTTTTAATTTCCTTTTCAAATATTTTTCAAAATAAATTTCAATCATATCTTTTTCAAAATCAATTTCAAAATCTTTTCTAACTTCTTATCTTTTCAAAATTGATTTTCAAATCTTTTTCAATTAACTACTTGACTTTTTGTTTGATTTCAAAAGTTTACTATTTCAATAATATCTTTTTTAAAACCACCTAACTACCTTTCTCTCTCTCTCTCTAATTTTCAAAAACTACTAACCCTTTTTTAAAATTCTTTTTAATTAACTAATTGTTTTAAATTCCAATTTTATTTTATTTCTCTTTTTAAATTTTGAATACTAACCAATAATTAAAATAAAAACAAAAATATTTTCCTTTTATTTCTCTTTTTAAATTTCTATTTATTTATTTATTTATTTACTAACACTTCTCTTCTTCTTATAATTCGAACCCTCTCTCCCTCTCTGTGTTCGAATTCTTCATCTTCTCTCTTCTTCATTCTACTCTTCTATTCTTCCACTCACATAAAGGAATCTCTATACTGTGACATAGAGAACTTCTATTCTTTTCTGTTCTCTTCTTTTCAATATGAGTAGGAGCAAGGATAAGAACATTCTTGTTGAAGCTGATCCGGAACCTGAACGGACTCTAAAGAGGAAGCTAAGAGAAGCTAAGGCACAACACTCTGGAGAGGACCTGACAGAATTATTCGAAAAAGAAGAAGAGATGGCCGAACCCAACAACAATGTTGGAGATGCAAGAAAAATGCTTGGTGACTTTATTGCACCCTCTTCTGACTTCTATGGAAGGAGCATCTCAATTCCTGCAATTGGAGCAAACAACTTTGAGCTTAAGCCTCAATTAGTTTCTCTGATGTAGCAGAATTACAAGTTTCATGGACTTCCATTGGAAGATCCTCATCAGTTCTTAGCTGAATTCTTGTAAATCTGTGACACTGTTAAGACCAATGGGGTTAATCCTGAGGTCTATAAACTTATGCTTTTCCCCTTTGCTGTAAGAGACAGAGCTAGGACATGGTTGGACTCACAACCTAAAGATAGCTTGAACTCTTAGAAAAAGTTGGTCAATGCTTTCTTGGTCAAATTTTTTCCACCTCAAAAGTTGAGCAAGCTTAGAGTGGAAGTCCAAACCTTCAGACAGAAGGAAGGTGAATCCCTCTATGAAGCTTGGGAAAGCTACAAGCAATTGATCAGAAGGTGTCCTTCTGACATGTTTTCAGAATGGAGCATCATATGTATATTCTATGATGGTCTATCTGAATTGTCCAAGATGTCATTGGACCACTCTGCTGAAGGATCTCTTCATCTGAAGAAGACGCCTGCAGAAGCCCGGGAACTCATTGAAATGGTTGCAAATAACCAGTTCATGTACACTTCTGAAAGGAATCCCATGAATAATGGGACAACTCCAAAGAAAGGAGTCCTTGAGGTTGATACTCTGAATGCAATATTGGCTCAGAATAAAATATTGATTCAGCAAGTCAATATGATTTCTCAGAGTCTGTTTGGAATGCAGGCTGCAACAGGCAGTAATAAGGAAGCTTCCTCTGAAGAAGAAGCCTATGACCTTGAGAATCCTACAATAGAAGAGGTGAATTACATGGGAGAATCCTATGGAAACACCTATAATCCTTCATGGAGGAATCATTCAAATTTCTCATGGAAGGATCAACAGAAGCCTAATCAAGGCTTCAGTAACAATAATAGTAGGAGAAATAGGTTTGGCAATAGCAAACCTTTTCCATCATCTTCTCAGCAACAGACAGAGAATTCTAAGAAAAGCCACTCTGACTTAGCAACTGTAGTCTCTGATCTATCTAAGACCACTCTCAGTTTCAGGAATAGAGCAAGGTCCTCCATTAGAAATTTGGAGGCACAAGTAGGTCAACTGAGTAAAAGAGTTACTGAAATCCCTCCTAGTACTCTCCCAAGCAATACAGAAGAGAATCCAAAAAGAGAGTGCAAGGCCATAAATATAACCAACATGGGCGAACCTAGTGAGAAAGAAAAGGCAGTGATTTCCAGTGAGGAACACCTCAATGGACGTCCACTAGCCTCCAAGGAGTTCCCTAATGAGGAACCAAAGGAATCTGAGGCTCATATAGAGACCATAGAGATTCCACTAAACTTACTGTTGCCATTCATGAGCTCTGATGAGTATTCTTCCACTGAAGAGGATGAAGATATTGTTGAAGAGCAAGTTGCTCAATATCTAGAAGCAATCATGAAGCTGAATGCCAAGTTATTTGGTAATCAAACCTGGGAGGATGAACTCCCATTGCTCATCAATGAACTAAATGATCTGGTTCAACTGAAATTACCTCAGAAGAAACAGGATCCTGGAAAGTTCTTAATACCTTGTACCATAGGCACCATGACCTTTGAGAAGGCTCTGTGTGACCTAGGGTCAGGGATAAACCTCATGCCCCTCTCTGCAATGGAGAAATTAGGGATCTTTGAGGTGTAAGCTGCAAGAATCTCACTAGAGATGGCAGACAATTCAAGGAAACAGGCTTATGGACTTGTAGAGGATGTCTTGGTAAAGGTTGAAGGCCTGTACATCCTTGCTGATTTCATAATCCTAGACACTGGAAATGATGATGAAGATGAATCCATCATCCTAGGGAGACCCTTCCTAGCCACGGCGAGAGCTGTGATTGATGTGGACAGAGGAGAGCTAATCCTTTAAATGAATGAGGACTACCTTGTGTTTAAGGCTCAAGGATCTTCTTCTGTAACCGTGGAGAGGAAGCATGAAAAGCTTCTCTCAATACAGAGCCAAATAAAGCCCCCACACTCAACTTCTAAGTTTGGTGTTGGGAGGCCATCATTAAGCTCTAAATCTCTGTGAAGCTCTCTAAGAGCTTACTGTCAAGCTATTAACATTAAAGAAGTGCTTGTTGGGAGGCCATCATTAAGCTCTAAATCTCTGTGAAGCTCTCTAAGAGCTCACTGTCAAGCTATTGACATTAAAGAAACGCTTGTTGGGAGGCAACCCAATGTTATTTAATTATATTTATTTGTTTTCCTTTGTTATTTTATGTTTTCTTTGGGTTGATGATCATGTGAAGTCACAAAAATAACTGAAAAAATAAAAAACAAAATGAAAAACAGCATCAAAGACAGCACACCCTTGATGACAAGCTTACTGGCGTTTAATAGCAGAATGGGCGTTTAACACCCAGCCTGCCAGCATTCTGGGCGTTAAATGCCAGATTGGGGCAGCACTCTAGGCATTTAACACTAGAAAGGGCTGTCTGGCATCTGGCTGGCGTTTAATGCCAGAAATTGGCATCTGGCTGGCATTTAATGCCAGAAATGGGCAGCAGACTGGCGTTTAACACCAGAAATGGGCAGCAGACTGGCGTTTAACGCCAGGAAAGATAGCAGAGCTGGCGTTAAATGCCAGATTTGGCACACAATGGGCGTTTAAACGCCAGAATGGTGTAGGAACTCGAAATCCTTGACACCTCAAGATCTGTGGACCCCACAGGATCCCCACCTACCCCAACTCTTCTTCTCTGCTCTTCACACGTTTCCATAACACTCTTCCCCAAACACCCCTCACCTATCAAATTCTACCCTCTTCCCCATAACCTCTTCACTACTCATATCCATCCATCATTAAACCCCACCTACCTCACTATTCAAATTCAAACCATTTTCCTCCCAAACCCAACCCATCATACACGGCTACCCTCTCTCCCTTACCCTATAAATACCCCCTCTTACCACCTTCATCTTCACACAACATACACACTACTACCCTCTTGGCCGAACCCAAACCACTACTCCATCTCCTCCATTTCTTCTTCTTCTACTCCTTTCTTTCTTCTTTTGCTCGAGGATGAGCAAACCTTCTAAGTTTGGTTTGGGAAAAGCTAAGCTTTTTATTTTTCCATAACCATTAATGGCACCTAAGGCCGGAGAAACCTCTAGAAAGAGGAAAGGGAAGGCAATTGCTTCCACCTCCGAGTCATGGGAGATGGAGAGATTCATCTCAAAAGTGCATCAAGACCACTTCTATGAAGTTGTGGCCAAGAAAAAGGTGATCCTCGAGGTCCCCTTCAAGCTCAAAAAGAGTGAATATCAGGAGATCCGACATGAAGTTCGAAGAAGAGGTTGGAAAATTCTCACGAACCCCATTCAACAAGTCGGGATCTTAATGGTTCAAGAGTTCTATGCTAATGCATGGATCACTAAGAACCATGATCAAAGTGTGAACCCAAACCCAAATAATTGGCTCACAATGGTTCGGGGGAAATACTTGGATTTTAGTCCGGAAAATGTGAGGTTAGCATTCAACTTGCCAATAATGCAAGGAGATCCTCACCCTTTCACTAGAAGGGTCAACTTTGATCAAAGGTTGGACCAAGTTCTTAGGGACATTTGTGTGGAAGGAGCTCAATGGAAGAGAGACTAAAGAGGCAAGCCGGTTCAACTAAGAAGGCTTGACCTCAAACCCGTGGCTAGGGGATGGTTGGAGTTTATCCAACACTCTATAATTCCTACTAGCAACTGGTCTGAAGTCACAATAGACCGGGCTATCATGATCCATAGTATCATGAATGGAGAGAAAGTAGAAGTTTATGAGATCATATCCCTAGAACTCTATGGTGCACGAATTGTAAATCACACTTTTTACAACTCGTACCACTAACCAGCAAGTGCACTGGGTCGTCCAAGTAATACCTTACGTGAGTAAGGGTCGATCCCACGGAGATTGTTGGCTTGAAGCAATCTATGGTTATCTTGTAACTCTTAGTCAGGAAAACAATAAAATAATTCACTTATCAAATTTGATTGCAATGAATAAAAGGGCAGAACACAAATTATACTTGTATGCACTGATGGAGAGTATGTTGGAGTTTTGGAGATGCTTTGCCTTCTGAAATTCTGCTTTCCTCTGTTTTCTGATTCACGCATGCACATCCTCCCATGGCAAGCTGTGTGTTGGGGGATCACCGTTGTCAATGGCTACCATCTATCCTTCCAGTGAAAAGGGTCCAGGTGCGCTGTCACCGCACGGCTAATCATCTGCAGGTTCTCAGTCGTACTGGAATAGGATTTACTATCCTTTTGTGTCTGTCACTACGCCCAGCACTCGCGAGTTTGAAGCTTGTGACAGTCATTCAATCCCTGAATCCTACTCGGAATACCACAGACAAGGTTTAAACTTTCCGGATTCTCTTGAATGCTGCCATCAATCTAGCTTATACCACGAAGATTCCGATTAAGAGATCTAAGAGATATTCATTCATTCTATGGTGGAACGTAAGTGGTTGTCAGGCATGCGTTCATGGAGGAATGATGATGATTGTCACATTCATCACATTCATATTGAAGTTCGAATGGATATCTTAGATAGGAACACGCATGTTTAAATGGAAAACAGAAATACTTGCATTAATTCATCGAGACACAGCAGAGCTCCTCACCCCCAACAATGGAGTTTAGAGACTCATGTCGTCAAAAGGTACAAAGTTCAGATCTAAAATGTCATGAGATACAAAACAAGTATCTAAAAGTTGTTTAAATACTAGACTAGTAAACTGAGATGGATGGTGCAGAAATCTACTTCTGGGGCCCACTTGGTGTGTGCTGGGGCTAAGACTTAAGCTAATCACGTGCATAGGGCTGTTTTGGGCATTCAACGCCAGTTTTGGATCCTTTTCTGGCGTTGAACTCCAACTTGTAACTTGTTTCTGGCGCTGGACGCCAGACAACAGCATGGAACTGGCGTTGAACGCCAGTTTACGTCGTCTATCCTTGAGCAAAGTATGGACTATTATATATTGCTGGAAAGCCCTGGATGTCTACTTTCCAATGCAATTGGAAGCGCGCCGTTTGGAGTTCTGTAGCTCCAGAAAATCCACTTTGAATGCAGGGAGGTCAGAATCCAACAGCATCAGCAGTCCTTTTTCAGCCTGAATAAGATTTTTGCTCAGCTCCCTCAATTTCAGCCAGAAAATACCTGAAATCACAGAAAAATACACAAACTTATAGTAAAGTCCAAAAATATGAATTTTGCCTAAAAACTACTGAAAATAAACTAAAAACTAACTAAAACACACTAAAAACTATATGAAATTAACCCCAAAAAGCGTATAAAATATCCGCTCATCACAACACCAAACTTAAACTGTTGCTTGTCCTCAAGCAACTAGATAAATAAAATAGAATACAAATAATTTTAAGAAGCAACAATATCTCAGAGTTTTTGGAGTGAAGCTTAGATTCTAATTAGATGAGCGGGACTAGTAGCTTTTTGCTTCTGAACAGTTTTTGCACCTCACTTTATCCATTGAAGCTCAGAGTGATTGGCATCTACAGGAACTCAGAATTCAGATAGTGATGTTGATTCTCCTAGTTCAGTATGTTGATTCTTGAACACAGCTACTTTATGAGTCTTGGCCGTGGCCCTAAGCACTTTGTTTTCCAGTATTACCACCGGATACATAAATGCCACAGACACATAATTGGGTGAACCTTTTCAAATTGTGACTCAGCTTTGCTAAAGTCCCCAATTAGAGGTGTCCAGGGTTCTTAAGCACACTCTTCTTTTTACTTTGGACCTTGACTTTAACCGCTCAGTCTCAAGTTTTCACTTGACACCTTCACGCCACAAGCACATGGTTAGGGACAGCTTGGTTTAGCCGCTTAGGCCAGGATTTTATTCCTTTAGGCCCTCCTATCCACTGATGCTCAAAGCCTTGGGATCTTTTTTATTTACCCTTGTCTTTTGGTTTTAAGGGTTATTGGCTTTTTCTGCTTGCTCTTTTTCTTTTTTCTGCAAGCTTTGTTCTTTGCTGCTTTTTCTTGCTTCAAGAATCATTTTTATGATTTTTCAGATTATCAATAACATGTCTCATGTTCATCATTCTTTCAAGAGCCAACATATTTAACAGTCTTAAACATCAAATTCAAAAGACATATGCACTGTTCAAGCATTCATTCAGAAGACAGAAAGCATTGCCACCACATATAAATAATTAGAATTTACCTTATTAAAAACTCGAAAAAATATTGCCTCTTATTCTAAAGAAATTCTTCTATTTTATTCATGTTTAATGACGATGATAAAATTAAATTATAGCTTAATTGGGGGATAAAATAAAAAATATAGATACTAATTACTACTATATGACTCCTAAGGTAAAACTAATAAAAACAGTTATCACAGAGTTAAGGCTAAGATTGAAATTTAACAACCTTTGTTCTGGGAAGTGGATGTTCCTCTAATCTGCGGGGTGCTTGGTCCTTCAAGAGATAATTTCTGGCACTTCAATTCCCTTAAATCACGCCCTTGCTCCTCCTGTTCTTTAAGCAAATAGCAAAGAATGCTACTTTGTTCCTTCTGTTCTTTCTGTATTTGTGCCATAGCTTCTTGCATCTTGGTAATAGATGTTTCAAGATACTCCCAGTATTCAGATTGAGGGATTTCTGGGAGAATTTCCTGTGTTCTCTTCTTGATGGGGTCATCCTGTGCTTGTTGTTTTTCCATTGATGCTTTGGTGATTGGCCGCTCAACTGAGATATACTCAGTTATTCCCATCCTTACTCCAGCGTCCTTGCAGAGCATAGAAATTAAGCTTGGATAAGCCAACCTGGCATATTTGGAATTTTTGTTTGCAATTTTGTAGAATTCAGTTGAAATCAGTTGATGAACTTCCACTTCTTTTTCCATCATGATGCAATGGATCATCACCGCTTTTCTAATAGTGACTTCAGAACGGTTGCTAGTGGGCAGCAGAGAATGCCCAATGAAGTCCAGCCATCCTCTGGCGACTGGTTTGAGACCTTCTCTTTTGAGTTGAATTGGGACACCCTTCGTGCTGGTGGTCCATCTGGCTCCAGGGATACATATATTCTCTAGAATCTTATCCAGGCCCTTGTCTGTTCTCATCATTATCCTATTGAAGGAGTCTGGATCATCTTTCAGCTGAGGCAGCTTTAAAATCTCCCTGATCTTGTCAGGGTGGGTATGAACAATTTTTCCTCTGACTAAGGTCCGATAGTCATAGATAGCAGATCCAGATAGTCTTTGCCTGTCTGTATGCCACATATTAGCATAGAACTCCTGGACCATATTCCTTCCCACTTTCGTTTCAGGATTAGCTAGGATCTCCCAGTTCCTGATTCGAATTTGCTCCTGGATCTCCGGATATTCGTCTTCTTTCAGATCGAATCTAACTTCCGGGATCACTGATCTTAGACCCATTATTTTGTAATAATGGTCTGAATGTTCTTTAGTTAAGAACTTCCCTTGATTCCAAAGTGGTTTGGAAACGCTTTCTTTCTTGCCTCTTGGAGTGGGTTGTTTTCCTTTAGGAGCCATGATCTTAGTGATCACGGATAAGCACACCAAACTTAGAGGTTTGCTTGTCCTCAAGCAAAAAGAAAAGAAAGGAGAGGGAGAGAAGGAGAGCTAGGTGCAATGGTGGATGGGAGGGGAGGGAGGCCGAACCCATATTTAAAGGGAGAGGGGGGTGGGTTTTCAAAAATAGGGAGGAAGATAAGATAGAAGATATGATTTTTAAGAAAATTTTAAGTATGATAAGAAAAGATATAATTTAAAATTGAAGAGATATGAAAGATATTTGAAAAAGATAGATTTGGATTTTTGAAAAAGATAGTATGGAGATTTGAAAAAGATATTGATTAGTTGAAAAGATTTTTGAATGAAAAGAGATAGATTTGTTTTGAAAATTTTGAAAAAGAGTTGAATTGGATTGAAAAAAGGATTTGTGCTTATGGATTAAAATACATTTGATATTTTTAAAATAGGATTTTTATAAATTAGGGATTTTAGAAATTAGGGTTCTTAACATGTTTATGCATGAAATCATGAATTGAAACATGAAATTTAAATTTAGAATGAAAAATATGAAGTAAAAACGAATTCACTTCCTCCCCACCATCCTGGCGTTTGAACGCCCAAAAGCTGCATGTTTTGGGCGTTCAACGCCCAAATGCTGCCTCTCCTGGGCGTTTAACGCCCAGCTGTTGCTTCTTTCTGGCGTTGAACGCCAGGAACTCCTTTGTCACTGGGCATTTTTCTGAACGCCCAGGACGCTGTAAATCTGGCGTTAAACGCCCAGAAGGAGCTTCTTTCTGGCGTTCAACGCCCAGAAGATGCTTCTTTCTGGCGTTTAACGCCCAGATGGCTATCCTTACTGGCGTTCAACGCCCAGTGGATGCTTCTTTTGGGCGTTGAATGCCCAAAACAGACTTTTACTGGCATTTTCTTGCCAGTGAGCTCTTTTTTTCTGTTTTGTGTGCAGAATCCTTCCGTAGCCCTGTAAACTTATACAATTGACTCTTTACCTTAGTATCAGTGAACTTTATATAAACAAATAAAATCAACAATAGGGCAAAATGCTTAGAGGAAGTGATGCCCCATGGCTGGGTTGCCTCCCAGCAAGCGCTTCTTTATTGTCTTTAGCTGGACCTTGCTGAGCTTTTAATCTAGCTTCAGCCTTGAGCACTCTTGCTCAACATTGCCTTCAAGATAGTGCTTGATTCTCTGTCCATTAACAATGAACTTCTTATCAGAATCAATATCTTGAAGCTCCACATAACCATATGGTGATACACTTGTAATCACATATGGTCCCCTCTACCGGGACTTCAGTTTCCCGGGGAATAGCCTGAGCCTAGAGTTAAACAACAGGACCTTTTGTCCTGGTTCAAAGATTCTAGATGACAGCTTTCTGTCATGCCACTTTTTTTATTTTTCTTTATAAAGCTTGGCATTTTCGAAAGCAGTGAATCTGAATTCCTCTAGCTCATTTAGCTGGAGCAATCTTTTTTCTCCAGCTAATTTGGCATCAAAGTTTAGGAATCTGGTTGCCCAGTAGGCTTTATGTTCCAGTTCCACGGGCAGGTGACATGCCTTACCATACACAAGTTGGTATGGAGAGGTCCCTATAGGAGTCTTGAATGATGTTCTGTATGCCCACAGAGCATCATCCAAGCTTCTTGCCCAATCCTTTCTACGGGTACTTACAGTCTATTCTAGGATTCTTTTTAGCTCTCTGTTAGAGACTTCAGCTTGCCCATTAGTCTGTGGATGATATGGAGTCGCCACCTTATGGTGAATCCCATACCGGACCATGGCAGAGTAAAGCTGTTTGTTGCAGAAGTGAGTGCCCCCATCACTGATTAGTACTCTAGGGACCCCAAACCTGCTGAAGATATATTTCTGGAGGAACTTCAGCACTATTTTAGTATCATTGGTGGGTGTGGCAACGGCCTCTACCCATTTTGATACGTAGTCAACTGCCACCAGAATGTAAGTGTTTGAGTATGATGGTGGGAAAGGTCCCATGAAGTCAATTCCCCATACGTCGAACAACTCAATCTCCAAGATTCCTTGTTGAGGCATGGCGTAACCATGGGGTAGATTACCAGCTCTTTGGCAATTGTCACAGTTACGTAAAAATTCTTGGGAATCTCTATAGAGTGTGGACCAATAGAAACCACATTGGAGGACCTTGGTGGCTGTCCGCTCACCTCCGAAATGGCCTCCATATTGTGATCTATGGTAATGCCATAAGATCCTCTGTGCTTCTTCTCTAGGCACACATCTCCGGATTATTCGTCTGCACATCTCTTAAAGAGATAGGGTTCATCCCACAAGTAGTACTTTGCATCAGTAATTAGTTTTTTCTTTTGTTGCCTGTTGTACTCTTTGGGTATGAACCTTGCAGCTTTATAGTTCGCAATGTCTGTAAACCATGGTGCTTCCTGAATGGCAAATAAATGCTCATCCGGAAAGGTCTCAGAGATCTCAAGAGAGGGGAGGGACGTCCCTTCTACTGGCTCTATCCGGGACAGATGATCAGCCACTTGGTTTTCTGTCCCTTTTCTGTCTCTTATTTCTATATCAAACTCTTGCAGAAGCAACACCCATCTTATGAGCCTGGGTTTTGAATCCTGCTTTGTGAGTAGATATTTAAGAGCAGCATGGTCAGTATACACAATCACCTTTGATCCTACTAAGTATGATCTAAACTTGTCAATAGCATAAACCACTGCAAGCAATTCTTTTTCTGTGGTTTTGTAATTTTTCTGGGCATCATTTAAAACGCGGCTAGCATAATAAATGACATGCAGAAGCTTGTCAAGCCTCTGTCCCAGTACTGCACCAATGGAATGATCACTGGCATCATACATTAGCTCAAATGGTAATGTCCAGTCTGGTGCAGAAATAACTGGTGCTGTGACCAGCTTGGCTTTCAGCGTTTCAAACGCCTACAGACACTCTGTGTCAAACACAAATGGCGTGTCAGCAGCTAGCAGATTGCTCAGAGGTTTTGCAATTTTTGAAAAATCCTTTATAAACCTCCTATAGAATCCTGCATGACCCAGAAAGCTTCTGATTGCCTTAACATTGGCAGGTGGTGGTAATTTTTCAATCACCTCTATTTTTGCTTGATCCACCTCTATTCCCTTGTTTGAAATTTTATGCCCAAGGACAATCCCTTCAGTCACCATAAAGTGACATTTTTCCCAGTTTAAAACCAGGTTGGTCTCTTGGCATCTTTTCAGAACTAGTTTCAGGTGATCAAGACAGGAGCTGAATGAGTCTCCATATACTGAGAAGTCATCCATGAAGACTTCCAGAAATTTTTCCACCATATCAGAGAAAATAGAGAGCATGCATCTCTGGAAGGTTGCAGGCGCATTACACAGCCCAAATGGCATCCTTCTATAAGCAAACACTCCAGATGGACATGTGAATGCTGTTTTCTCTTGATCCTTGGGATCTACTGCAATCTGGTTAGAGCTGTCTTGTGTGTCCTTAGCACTTGGATAAGTGCTTCCTCTTCCTGTGGATTTAAAGCAGAGCTTATGATCATTGGAAAAGTGTCACCTTCTCCCAGAAATACATATTTCAGGGATGGTGGTAATGGTTTGAGCTCGGGTTTAGGAGGTTTTTCCTCTTCCAGAGGAAATTTCAGAGGCTCTTTCATTTCCTCTGAATCCTCCAAATTAGGCTGAACATCTTTAAAGATGTCTTCCAACTCTGATTCAAGACTCACAGCCATGTTGATCTCTTCTACTAAAGAGTTAATAAGATCAACTTTCATGCAGTCTTTTGATGTGTCTGGATGCTACATGGCATTGACAGCATTCAACTTAAACTCATCATCATTGACTCTCAGGGTTATTTCCCCCTGTTGGACATCAATGAGAGTTCGTCCAGTTGCTAGGAAGGGTCTTCCTAGAATGAGAGTGGCACTCTTGTGCTCCTCCATTTCCAGCACTACAAAGTCAGTGGGAAAGGCGAATGGCCCAACTCTGATAATCATGTCTTCAATCACGCCTGATGGGTATTTAATGGAGCCATCAGCAAGTTGGAGACATATCCGGGTGGCTTTAACTTCTTCAGTTAAACCAAGCTTTCTGATAGTGGATGCAGGTATTAGGTTGATGCTTGCCCCAAGATCACATAAAGCTGTCTTGGTGCAATTACCTTCTAATGTGCATGGTATCAGAAAACTCCCAGGGTCTTTAAGCTTTTTAGGAAAGCTTTTCAGAATGATTGCACTGCATTCTTCAGTGAGGAGAACTCTTTCAGTTTCTCTCCAATCCTTCTTATGACTCAAGATCTCTTTCATGAACTTGGCATAAGAAGGTATTTGCTCAAGTGCCTCTGCAAATAGAATCTTTATTTCAAGAGTCCTGAGATAATCTGCAAAGCGAGCAAATTGCTTATCCTGCTCCTTTTGGCAGAGTTTTTGAGGATAAGGTATCTTGGCTTTATATTCCTCAACCTTAGTTGCTGTAAGTTTATTTTCTACAGAAGTGGTTAAAGAAGCCTTTTTAGATGGGTTGTTATCAGCACTTGTGTGTGTCTGATCCCTCATTGGCAATTGAGTAACAGAGTTAGAAGATGGAGTGACGTTAGACGCCACCTCCTCATCTGTTCCTGGCGTTTGAACGCCAGAACTGTGCTTCTTTTGGGCGTTTAACGCCAGATCCTTGCTTGTTTTTGGCGTTGAACGCCAGTCCTGAGCATGGTCTGGGCGTTCAACGCCAGCCTTCCACCCAACTTCTGGCGTTTTAACGCCAGAATTATTTTTCCCTGGGCTCTTACTGTCCTCAGATGGATTTTGGGTGGTTTGCTCATTTCTTGGTTTCCTGCTGCTTCGAAGTGGGGTATTTAGCGCTTTCCTACTTTTTAATTGAACTGCTTGACATTCTTCTGTTATTTGTTTTGACAGCTGCTGCTTTGTTTGCTTTAATTGTACTTCCATGTTTATATTAGCCATCCTTGTCTCTTGTAGTTTATCCTTGAATTCAGCCAACTGCTTTGTTAGAAAATCCAATTGCTGATTGAATTCAGCAGCTTGCTCTGCAGGACTGAGTTCAGCAGTTACTGTTTTAGCCTCTTCTTTCATGGAAGAGTCACCGCTTAGGTACAGATGCTGATTTCTAGCAACTGTATCAATGAGCTCTTGAGCTTCTTCAATTGTCTTTCTCATGTGGATAGATCCACCAGCTGAGCAATCTAAAGAGATCTGAGCTCTTTCTGTAAGCCCATAATAGAAGATGTCTAACTGAACCCACTCTGAAAACATTTCAGAGGGGCATTTTCGTAGCATCTCTCTGTATCTCTCCCAGGCATCATAAAGGGATTCATTGTCTCCTTGTTTAAAGCCTTGGATGTCTAGCCTTAGCTGTGTCATCCGTTTTGGAGGAAAGTATTGATTCAGGAATTTTTCTGTCAGCTGTTTCCATGTCCTTATGCTAGCCTTAGGTTGGTTATTTAACCACCTCTTGGCTTGGTCTTTTACAGCAAATGGAAACAGTAATAGTCTGTAGACATCCTGATCTACTTCCTTATCATGTACTGTGTCAGCAATTTGTAAAAACTGTGCCAGAAACTCTGTAGGTTCTTCCTGTGGAAGACCGAAATACTGGCAGCTTTACTGCACCATGATAATGAGCTGAGGATTCAACTCAAAGTTGGAGCAAAAGTTAGCCTCAAAATTTTTGCTTCCTGGTTCATTTTCAATTAATCCAAAAGTTTGAACTAAAGTTTGAGGCAAACTTTTGCTCAAACTTTTTGTCCTCTCTTCCTCCTAACCATTCCTTCTTGCTTCAACCTTTCTCCAAGCTTTCTTCACCTATCATTAATCAACCAAACACATCAAAGCTATGCTCAAAATCATGAGATATTCATTCTTTCATAATATGTGACAATTATAGCATAAAACCTCATGAAATAGCATGAATTCATACATGGTTGATTAAATCAAAGGAAACATGAAAATCTACCCAATTGGCTTGCTTATGGCCTAAGAAAGTGCATAATTCAATTGAAAACTAAAGAAAAAGGCTAGTGAAACTAGGCTAAAATGACTTGTCATCACTAACTCCATTGGAGGGTATGCAGATACTACTCCCATATGAAGCAGTAAGGGGTTAGCATATGACCCCAGAGTCCTCCTGGACTGTTCATTTCCACTTAGATCCATGATGGAGAAAGGGAGATGATGCAAAATAAAAAATTTATTTTTATTTATTTATTTATTTATTTAATTATTTCGAAGATAAAATAAATTAAAATAAAATAAATAAAAATAGGTGAAGATTTTTGAAAAAAATGAGGAGAGAGAAAGTGGTCAGGAAGTTTTGAAAAAGATATGAATTGAAAAAGATTTTAAATTTTGAAAAAAAAATCTGAATTTTAAAAATAATTTTCGAAAATTTGTTTTTAAAAATAGAGAGAAAAGATATTTTTGAATTTAAAGAGGAAAGAGAGAAACAATAAGATAGCCCAAGATTTAAAATTTTTAGATCTAATGCTCCTTGTTTTCGAAAATTCTGGAGGGAAAACACCAAGGAACACCAAACTTAAAAAATTTAAGATCAAGACGCAAGGAAAACTCAAGAACACTTTGAAGACTCGTAAGAACACAAGAACATGAAGAAAGAACACCAAACTTAAAATTTTTAGAAAACCAAAATAAAATTTTTGAAAAACAAAGGAAAACCAACCAGAAAACACCAAACTTAAAGTTTGGCATGAGATTTAATAGAAAATTATTTTTTGAAAAATTTTGGAAAAGAAAATGAAAGACTCTGACCCAAAAGATAAAAATTTCCTAATCTAAGCAACAAGATTCACCGTCAGTTGTTCAAACTCAAACAATCCCCGGCAACGGCGCCAAAAACTTTGTGCACGAATTGTAAATCACACTTTTTACAACTCGTACCACTAACCAGCAAGTGCACTGGGTCGTCCAAGTAATACCTTACGTGAGTAAGGGTCGATCCCACGGAGATTGTTGGCTTGAAGCAATCTATGGTTATCTTGTAACTCTTAGTCAGGAAAATAATAAAATAATTCACTTATCAAATTTGATTACAAGGAATAAAAGGGCAGAACACAAATTATACTTGTACGCACTGATGGAGAGTATGTTGGAGTTTTGGAGATGCTTTGCCTTCTGAAATTCTGCTTTTCTCTGTTTTCTGATTCACGCATGCACGTCCTCCTATGGCAAGCTGTGTGTTGGGGGATCACCGTTGTCAATGGCTACCATCCATCCTTCCAGTGAAAAGGGTCCAGGTGCGCTGTCACCGCACGGCTAATCATCTGCAGGTTCTCAGTCGTACCGGAATAGGATTTACTATCCTTTTGTGTCTGTCACTACGCCCAGCACTCGCGAGTTTGAAGCTCATTACAGTCATTCAATCCCTGAATCCTACTCGGAATACCACAGACAAGGTTTAGACTTTCCGGATTCTCTTGAATGCTGCCATCAATCTAGCTTATACCACGAAGATTCCGATTAAGAGATCTAAGAGATATTCATTCATTCTATGGTGGAACATAAGTGGTTGTCAGGCACGTGTTTGTGGAGGAATGATGATGATTGTCACGTTCATCACATTCATATTGAAGTTCGAATGGTTATCTTAGATAGGAACACGCATGTTTGAATGGAAAACAGAAATACTTGCATTAATTCATCGAGACACAGCAGAGCTCCTCACCCCCAACAATGGTGTTTAGAGACTCATGCCATCAAAAGGTACAAAGTTCAGATCTAAAATGTCATGAGATACAAAACAAGTCTCTAAAAGTTGTTTAAATACTAGACTAGTAAACTAGGTTTATAGAAAATGAGTAAACTGAGATGGATGATGCAGAAATCCACTTCTAGGGCCCACTTGGTGTGTGCTGGGGCTGAGACTTAAGCTAATCACGTGCATAGGGCTGTTTTGGGCGTTCAACGCCAGCTTTGGATCCTTTTCTGGCATTGAACTCCAACTTGTAACTTGTTTCTGGCGCTGGACGCCAGACAGCAGCATGGAACTGGCGTTGAATGCCAGTTTACGTCATTTATCCTTGAGCAAAGTATGGATCATTATATATTGCTGGAAAGCCCTGGATGTCTACTTTCCAATTAAATTGGAAGCACGCCATTTGGAGTTCTGTAGCTCCAGAAAATCCACTTTGAGTGCAGGGACGTCAGAATCCAACAGCATCAGCAGTCCTTTTTCAGCCTGAATAAGATTTTTGCTCAGCTCCCTCAATTTCAGCCAGAAAATACCTGAAATCATAGAAAAACACACAAACTCATAGTAAAGTCCAAAAATATGAATTTTGCCTAAAAACTACTGAAAATAAACTAAAAACTAACTAAAACACACTAAAAACTATATGAAATTAACCCCAAAAAGCGTATAAAATATCCGCTCATCACTCTACAAGGTGGCGGACAAGTCTTCCACTTTGGCAAGGTTAGTATTCCCTCATCTCATTTGTCACCTATGCAATTCAGCTGGAATTGCCATAGAGGAAGATATCCTCATTGAAGAGGACAAGCCCATCACTAAGTAAAGGATGGAGCAAACAAGAAAGCCCACTCATGGACCTCAACAAGAGCATGAGGAAATTCGTCATCATGAAATCCCTGAGATGCCTCAAGGGATTCACTTTCCTCCATAAAACTATTCGGAGCAAATCAACACCTCCTTAGGAGAATTGAGTTCCAACATGGGACAACTAAGGATGGAGCACTAAGAGCATTCCCTCCTCCTCCATGAAATTAGAGAAGACCAAAGAGCCATGAGGGAGGAGCAACAAAGGCAAGGAAGAGACATAGAGGAGCTCAAACACTCCATAATATCTTCAAGAGGAAGAACTAGCCACCATCACTAAGGTGGACCCGTTCTTTAATTTCCTTGTTCTTATTTTTCTATTTTTCAAAAATTATGCTTTATGTTTTGTCTATGTTTGTGTCTTTATTACATGATCATTAGTGTCTAGTATCTATGTCTTAAAGCTATGAATGTCCTACGAATCCTTCACCTTTCTTAAATGAAAAATGTTTTTAAATGCAAAAGAAAAAGAAGTACATGAATTTCGAATTCTATCTTGAAATTAGTTTAATTATTTTGATGTGCTGGCAATACTTTTTGTTTTATGAATGAATGCTTGAACAGTGCATATTTTTGAATTTGTTGTTTATGAATGTTAAAATTGTTGGCTCTAGAAAGAATAATGAAAAAGGAGAAATGTTATTGATAATCTGAAAAATCATAAAATTGATTCTTGAAGCAAGAAAAAGCAGTGAACACAAAGCTTGCAAAAAAAAAAGTGAGAGAGAGAAAAATAAAAAGCAAGCAAAAAAAGCCAATAGCCCTTTAAACCAAAAGGCAAGGGTAAAAAGGATCCAAGGCTTTGAGCATTAATGGATAGGAGGGCCCAAAGGAATAAAATCCTGGCCTAAGCGCCTAAACCATGCTGTCCCTAACCATGTGCTTGTGGCGTGAAGGTGTCAAGTTAAAAGCTTGAGACTGAGCGGTTAAATTCATGGTCCAAAGCAAAAAGAGTGTGCTTAAGAGCTCTGGGCACCTCTAACTGGGGACTCTAGCAAAATTGAGTCACAATCTGAAAAGGTTTACCCAGTTATGTGTCTGTGGCATTTATGTATCCGGTGGTAATACTGGAAAACAAAGTGCTTAGGGTCACGGCCAAGACTCATAAAGTAGCTGTGCTCAAGAATCAACATACTGAACTAGGAGAATCAATAACACTATCTGAATTCTAAGTTCCTATAGATGCTAATCATTCTGAACTTCAAAGGATAAAGTGAGATGCCAAAACGATTCAGAAGCTAGCCAAAAGGCTACAAGTCCCGCTCATCTAATTGAAGCTAATCTTCATTGGTAAGTTTGGAATTTATTGTATATTCTCTTCTTTTCATCCTATTTTTTTTCATTTGCTTGGGGACAAGCAACAATTTAAGTTTGGTGTTGTGATGAGCGGATAATTTATACCCTTTTTGGCATTGTTTTTACATAGTTTTTAGTATGTTTTAATTACTTTTGTTATATTTTTCTGAGTTTTTATTCAAAAATCACATTTCTGGACTTTACTACGAGTTTGTGTGTTTTTCTGTGATTTTAGGTATTTTCTGGCTGAAATTGAGGGACCTGAGCAAAAATCTGATTCAGAGGCTGAAAAAGGACTGCTGATGTTGTTGGATTCTGACCTCGCTACACTCGAAGTGGATTTTATGGAGCTACAGAAGCCCAATTGGTGCGCTCTGAATTGCGTTGGAAAGTAGACATCCTGGGCTTTCTAGCAATATATACTAGTCTATACTTTGCTTGAGATTTGATGGCCCAAACTGGCATTCAAAGTCAGCCTAAAACATCTTGGCATAAAACGCCCAAACTGGCACCAGAATTGGAGTTAAACGCCCAAACTGGCACCAAAGCTGGCGTTTAACTCCAGAAATAGCCTCTGCATTAAAAAGCTTCAATGATCAGCCCAAGCACACACCAAGGGGGCCCCGGAAGTGGATTTCTGCACTATCTAGACTTAGTTACTCATTTTCTATAAACCTAGGTTACTAGTTTAGTATAAAAACTACTTTTAGTGATTTATTTAAGAGTCTTTTGACTATCTTTTGGAACGAATGTAATCATAGACTATCATTTGGGAGGCTGGCCTCATGGCCATGCTTATACCTTTTTCACTTATGTATTTTCTACGGTGGAGTTTTTACACCCCATATATTAAGGTGTGGAGCTCTGCTGTTCTTCATGAATTAATGCAATTACTACTGTTTTTCCTTCAATTCATGCCTACTTCTTCTCCAAGATATACTCTTGTTCTTAATTCAGTTAAGTCAGAATGAAGGGGTGACCCGTAACAATCACCCAATCTTCGTTACTCGCTTAGCCAAGATCGCGTGCCTAACAACCACAAAGAGGTCTACATGATGTTCAACATAGTCATTGGACGACAGCTGGAGTATACTCTTTTGGATATATAATACATGGACCGAGTCCGTAAGATTAGTATCTTTGTGGTATAGGCTAGAACCATTGGTAGCATTCCGAAGATCCTTTTCAGTTCTTAACTGAATTCTTGCAGATATGTGATACTGTTAAGACTAATGGAGTAGATCCTGAAGTCTACAGGCTCATGCTTTTCCCTTTTGTTGTAAGAGACAGAGCTAGAGTGTGGTTGGACTCTCAACCGAGAGATAGCCTGAACTCTTGGGATAAGCTGGTCACGGCTTTCTTAGCCAAGTTCTTTCCTCCTCAAAAGCTAAGCAAGCTTAGAGTGGATGTCCAAACCTTCAGACAGAAAGAAGGTGAATCCCTCTATGAAGCTTGGGAAAGATACAAGCAGCTGACCAAAAAGTGTCCTTCTGACATGCTTTCAGAAAGGACCATCCTGGATATATTCTATGATGGTTTATCTGAGCTATCAAAGATGTCATTGGATACTTCTTCAGGTGGATCCATTCACCTAAAGAAAACGCCTGTAGAAGCTCAAGAACTCATTGACATGGTTGCTAATAACCAGTTCATGTATACTTCTGAGAGGAATCCTGTGAGTAATGGGACGCCTATGAAGAAGGGAGTTCTTGAAATTGATACTCTGAATGCCATATTGGCTCAGAACAAAATATTGACTCAGCAAGTCAATATGATTTCTCAGAGTCTGAATGGAATGCAAGCTGCATCCAACAGTACTCAAGAGGCATCTTCTGAAGAAGAAGCTTATGATCCTGAGAACCCTGCAATAGCAGAGGTGAATTACTTAGGTGAACCTTATGGAAACACATATAACTCAGCATGGAGAAATCACCTAAATTTCTCATGGAAGGATCAACAAAAGCCTCAACAAAGCTTTAATAATGGTGGAAGAAATAGGTTTAACAATAGTAAACCTTTTTCATCATCCACTCAGCAATAGACAGAGAACTCTGAATAAAATACCTCTAATTTAGCAAACTTGGTCTCTGATCTATCTAAGGCCACTGTAAGTTTAATGAATGAAACAAGGTCTTCCATTAGAAATTTGGAAGCACAAGTGGGCCAGCTGAGTAAAAGGATCACTGAAATCCCTCCTAGTACTCTCCCAAGCAATACAGAAGAAAATCCAAAAGGAGAGTGCAAGGCCATTGAATTAATTACCATGGCCAAACCTGTAAGGGAAGGAGAGGACGTGAATCCCAAGGAGGAAGACCTCCTGGGACGTCCAGTGATCAATAAGGAGCTTCCCTCTGAGGAACCTAAAGAATCTGAGACTCATCTAGAGACCATAGAGATTCCATTGAACCTCCTTATGCCATTCATGAGCTCTGATGAGTATTCCTCTTCTGAAGAGAATGAGGATGTTACTGAAGAGTAAGCTGCCAAGTTCCTTGGTGCAATCATGAAGCTAAATGCCAAATTATTTGGTATTGAAACTTAGGAAGATGAACCTCCCTTGTTCACCAATGAACTAAGTGATCTGGATCAACTGACATTGCCTCAGAAGAGACAGGATCCTGGAAAGTCCATAATACCTTGTATCATAGGCACCATGATCTTTAAGGCTCTGTGTGACCTTGGTTCAGGAATAAACCTCATTCCCCTCTCTGTAATAGAGAAACTGGGAATCTATGGGGTGCAAGCTGCTAAAATCTCATTAGAGATGGCAGACAATTCAAGAAAACAGGCTTATGGACAAGTAGAGGACGTGTTAGTAAAGGTTAAAGGCCTTTACATCCCTGCTGATTTCATAGTCCTGGATACTGGAAAGGAAGAGGATGAATCCATCATCCTAGGAAGACCTTTCCTAGCCACAGCTGTGATTGATGTGGACAGAGGAGAATTGATCCTTCAATTAAATAAGGACAACCTTGTGTTTACAACTCAAGGATCTCTCTCTGCATCCATGGAGAGGAAGCAGAAAAAGCTTATCTCAAAGCAGAGTCAACCAAAACCCCCACAGTCAAACTCTAAGTTTGGTGTTGGGAGGCCACAACCAAACTCTAAGTTTGGTGTTGGGAGGTCTCAACAAAGCTCTGCACATCTGTGAGGCTTCATGAAAGCCCACTGTCAAGCTATTGACATTAAAGAAGCGCTTGTTGGGAGGCAACCCAATGTTTATTTATCTAATTTTATTTTTGTTTTTCATGTTTTCTTAGGTTCATGATCATGTGGAGTCACAAAATAAACGAAAAATTTAGAAACAGAATAAAAAACAGTGGAAGAAAAATCACACCCTGGAGGAAGCACCTGCCTGGCGTTCAACGCCAGAACAGAGCATGGTTCTGGCGCTGAACCCCCAAAATGGGCAGTATCTGGGTGCTGAACACCCAAAATGGGCAGCATCTGGGCGCTGAACGCCAGAATTGCACCTTGGAGAAGAGCTGGCGCTGAACGCCCAGAACAAGCATGGTTCTGGCGTTCAACGCCAGAAATGGGCAACAAATGGGCATTGAACGCCCAAAATGGGCACCAACCTGGCGCTGAACGCCCAGAGTTGTGTGCAAGGGCATTTTACATGCCTAATTTGGTGCAAGGTTGTAATTCCTTGAACACCTCAGGATCTGTGGACTCCACAGGATCATCTCAGGATCTGTGGACTCCACAGGATCATCTCAGGATCTGTAGACCCCACAGGATCATCTCAAGATCTGTGGACCCCACAGGATCATCTCAGGATCTGTGAATCTCACAGGATCCCCACCCACCTCACCCTCTCTCTCTCCATTCATGGTCATCCCTTCTGTTTTCCATTCACCACTCACATCCATACACACATCCCTCTATCTCCTCCATATCTTCTTCTTCTTCATCTATTCTTTCTTCTCTTGCTCGAGGGCGAGCAATATTCTAAGTTTGGTGTGGTAAAAGCATAAGCTTTTTGTTTTTCCATTACCATTAATGGCACCTAAGGCCAGAGAAACCTCAAGAAAGAGGAAAGGGAAGACAAATGCTTCCATCTCTGAGGCGTGGGAGATGGAAAGATTCATCTCACAAGCCCATCACTAAGAAAAGGATGGAGCAAACAAGAGAGCACATTCATGAATCTCAACAGGCACATGAAGAAGCTCATCATCAAGAAATCCCTGAGATACATCAAGGGATGCACTTGCCTCCACAGAAATTTTGGGAGCAAATCAACACCTCCCTAGGAGAATTAAGTTCCAACATGGGACAATTAAGGGTGGAACATCAAGAACACTCCATCGTCCTTCATGAAATTAGAGAAGATCAAAAAGCAATGAGTGAGGAGAAACAAAGACAAGGAAGAGACATAGAAGAGCTCAAGGACATCATTGGTTCCTCAAGAAAGAAATGCACCCATCACTAAGGTGGACTCATTCCTTGTTCTTACTTTCTCTGTTTTTCGTTTTCTATGTTAAGTGCTTATCCATGTTTGTGTCTTCATTACATGATCATTAGTAGTTAGTAACTATGTCTTAAAGTTATGAATGTCCTATGAATCCATCACCTCTCTTAAATGAAAAATGTTTTAATTCAAAAGAACAAGAAGTACATGAGTTTCGAATTTATCCTTGAACTTAGTTTAATTATATTGATGTGGTGACAATGCTTCTTGTTTTCTGAATGAATGGTTGAACAGTGCATATGTCTTTTGAAGTTGTTGTTTAAGAATGTTAAATATGTTGGCTCTTGAAAGAATGATGACAAGGAGACATGTTATTTGATAATCTGAAAAATCTTAAAAATGATTCTTGAAGCAAGAAAAAGCAGCAAAGAACAAAGCTTGCAAAAAAAAAAAAAGAGAAAAAGAAAAAGCAAGCAGAAAAAGCTAAAAGCTCTTAAAACCAAGAGGCAAAAGCAAAAAGCCAGTAACCCTTAAAACCAAAAGGCAAGGGAAAATAAAAAGGATCCCAAGGCTTTTAGCATCAGTGGATAGGAGGGCCTAAAAGAATAAAATCCTGGTCTAAGCGGCTAAACCAAGCTGTCCCTAACCATGTGCTTGTGGCCAAAGTGCTTAGGGCCACAGCCAAGACTCATAAAATAGCTGTATTCAAGAATCATCATACTGAACTAGGAGAGTCAATAACACTATCTAAACTTTGAGTTCCTATAGAAGCCAATCATTCTGAACCTCAATGGATAAAGTGAGATGCCAAAACTATTCAAGAGGCAAAAAGTTATAAGTCCCGCTCATTTGATTGGAGCTATGTTTCATTGATAGTTTGGAATTTATAGTATATTCTCTTCTTTTTATCCTATTTGATTTTTAGTTGCTTGGGGACAAGCAACAATTTAAGTTTGGTGTTGTGATGAGCGGATAATTTATACGCTTTTTGGCATTATTTTTAGTATGTTTTTAGTAGGATCTAGTTACTTTTAGGGATGTTTTCATTAGTTTTTATGTTAAATTCACATTTCTGGACTTTACTATGAGTTTGTGTGTTTTTCTGTGATTTCAGGTATTTTCTGGCTGAAATTGAGGGACTTGAGCAAAAATCAGATTCAGAGGTTGAAGAAGGACTGCTGATGCTGTTGGATTCTGACCTCCCTGCACTTAAAATGGATTTTCTAGAGCTGCCAAACTCAACATGGCGCGCTTCTAATTGCGTTGGAAAGTAGACATCCAGGGCTTTCCAGAAATATATAATAGTCCATACTTTGCCCAAGTTTAGACGACGCAAACTGGTGTTCAACGCCAGCTCTCTGCCCAATTCTGTCGTCCAGCGCCAGAAACAAGTTGCAAAGTAGAGTTCAACGCCCAAACTGGCACAAAAGCTGGCGTTCAACTCCAAGAATGACCTCTCCACGTGTAGACTTCAAGCTTAGCCCAAGCACACACCAAGTGGGCCCCGTAAGTGGATTTATGCATCAATTACTTACTTATGTAAACCCTAGTAGCTAGTTTATTATAAATAGGACTTTTTACTATTGTATTAGACATCCTGGATTGTATTTTTGATCCATTGATCACGTTTGGGGGCTGGCCATTCGGCCATGCCTGGACCTTCATCACTTATTGTATTTTCACTCGCGAGTGCTGGGCGTAGTGATAGACGCAAAAGGATAGTAAATTCTATTCCAGTATGATCGAGAACCTCCAAGATGATTAGCCATGCAGTGACAGCGCATCGAACCATTTTCACAGAGAGGAATAGGATGCAACCAACGACAAGGGTGATGCCTCCAGACAATTAGCCGTGCTGTGACAGAGCATTTGGACCATTTTTCCGAGAGGATTGAAAGTAGCCATTGGCACCGGTGACATCCTTACACAAAGCCAGCCATAGAAAGGAGTAAGACTGATTGGATGAAGACAGCAGGAAAGCAGAGGTTCAGAGGAATGAATGCATCTCCATATGCTTATCTGAAATTCTCACCAATGATTTACATAAGTATTTCTATCCTTATTTTAGTATTAATTTCGAAAACTCCATAACTATTTTATATCCGCCTGACTGAGATTTACAAGGTGACCATAGCTTGCTTCATACCAACAATCTCTGTGGGATCGACCCTTACTCACGTAAGGTTTATTACTTGGACGACCCATTGCACTTGCTGGTTAGTTATGCGAAGTTGTGAAGATATGTTTAGACCATGGTTCTGTGCATCCGTTTTTGGTGCCATCGCCAGGGAATCAATTTCGAACAATAATTCACAACCTGAGTAACAATTTCGCATACCAATTGTAAGTCTTGGAGTATGGATCATGGGTCTGCCTGGATGAGTTTCCAACATAGTTGGCTTGTTCCCAGTCACCTCCTTCCTCTGTATTCACTCCTTCTTGAGCTGGTAGTGGGGTGGTTACTGCTGCAACTTAATTTCTTTCCATCTTCTTGGTAAGGTCAGCTAATTGCTTGGTAATCATCTTGTTTTGAGCCAGTAGTGCATCCATATGATTTAGCTCCATTACTCCTCGGTTGTTGCTCCTATCAGATGCATAGAAAAACTTATTGTTGGCCACAGTTTCTATGATGTCTATGGCTTCTTCAATGGTCTTCTTCTTGTTCAGAGATCCTCCGGAAGAGTGATCCAATGCCTTCTTTGATTCATAAGACAAGCCTTCATAGAAAATATGTAGCTGCACCCATTCGTTGAACATGTCTGGTGGGCACCTTCTTGTCAAGTCTTTGTACCTCTCCCATGCTTCATAGAGAGTTTCATCATCTTGTTGCCTGAATATTTGGACCTCAGCCCTCAATCTATTGACTCTTTGAGGAGGGTAGAATCTCGCCAGGAACATGTTCATTATATCTTCCCAAGTCGTTAGACTTTCCCTTGGAAAGGATTCTAGGCATTTAGATGCCTTGTTCCTCAGAGAGAAAGGGAACAAGAGCAATCTGTAGGTGTTGGGGTGAACACCATTAAACTTCACAGTATCACATATCCTTAGGAAAGTGGTTAAGCGTTGATTAGGGTCCTCCCGGGCACTTTCTCCAAATGAGCAATTGTTCTGAACAAGGGTGATGAGTTGGGGTTTCAATTCAAAGTTACTGGCATGTATGGTTGGTTTTTGGATGCTACTCCCACAGTTTTCTGGATTTGGATTAATGTAAGAGCCTAGTACTCTTCTCTCATGTCTAGCATGATTTGCTGCACCTTCTCTGCATGGTTATGTGCCTCCTCCTCATGGTGATTCTCCATATCCTCCTCCATGTCTATCTCCTCTTCTTCTACTACACCAACAACCTTCTTCCCTCTTGCGACCCTCCTTAATCTAATGATGGTCCTCTCAGGTTCAGATTTAAAGAAGGTTGAAGCTCCTCTTCTTCTACCTGTCATACACTCAGCAGAGCACAAAAGTAAGAGAAAAGTGAAGAAATCACTCTTGTTAAGATTGTTGTTAGTGTGAGTGATGCAATTTGTCAAACAGTTAGTGGGTTAGTTGAACAGAAATGTCGATAACAAAGGAAATAAACAAGAGAAAGTGGTAAAAGAAAATTTCTAATGCTGGAAGTAAATAACAGAAATGAAATAACAAAACAAAAGAAAATCGCTCAATCTAGTTATCCTCTAATTTACTCATTGTCAATACAAAATCAATCCCCGGCAACGGCGCCATAAACTTGATGCGCGGAACTTGTATCGCTACAAATTTCCCTCGGCAAGTATACCGAATTGTCGTCAAGTAAAAACTCACAATAGAGTGAGGTCAAATCCCATAGGGATTGATTGGTCGAGCAACTTTAGTTAGAGGGGTGTTCTAGTTAAGCTAAGCCAAATTGAGTTGAGAATTGCAGAAAATTAAATGGCGAGAAAGATAAATGGCAGCGAATGTAAATGCTGAAAGTAAATGGCGGAATGAAAATTGCAGAATCTTAAATGGGGAATTGGGGAAATGAGCATTAAAGTAAATAACAAAAAGTAAAGAGAATGGGTAAGATCAGAAAAGGGGAATTCATTGGGCTGAGGAGATGTTGCATTCTCTGGATCAAGTTCATCTTCATCTCTTCCTCAATCAATGCATTTATTGATCTCCTTGGCCATCTTGGTTATTGGATCCCAATTCCTTGGCAACCCAATCTCTCTAAGCTTGAACAATGGCCCAATTCCTTGATTTAATTGCCCATGGAAAGAGATGAAGTTTGGTCACTGATTGTACCACATGCATTTCCGAATCAAAGTGTTGGTAGGATTATATGTCCCTATATCCATCCAAACCCCAATCCAGTCCAACATGAGAAAGCATTTCTAGCATGATCTCCTCATTCCTCTTCCAAGGCTCAGAGGAGATCCAATTATGGATAGTTTCTTTTCCAAGATAACTAACCAATTGGGTGAAGACCGAAAGCTTTCTAGTAAAATCAAGAGAAAAGAAAGAGGAAGAAGAATGAAAACTACAGTTGATCCATCAAATTACAACAGAGCTCCCTAACCCAATGAAAATGGGTTTAGTTGTTCATAGCTCTGGAAATGGAAAGCATAAATGAAAGGTGCATTGTAAAATAAACTAAATTGCAGAGGAAGTAAATATAAGAGTGTTTACAAGTTCTGGGATCCTCCAGATCCAGAATTCTGATCCCCCTTTCTAGTTCAAAACTACTCCTATATATACTACTCCTTTGATCTTCTATCAGCTCTACAAGTCTTAGATATGGGCCTTTGATCTTTAGTTGAAGCAGTTACAGTCTTTAGTGGGCTTAGTGACGTGGCAGAAATTGGCAAATTAAGAATTGTTATGAGATATGCGTTGCAAGTATAGTTCTTAACCAACCAGAAATCCGCTTATCAATTTAGAAGGGTTGTCACAAAAATTAAAATTAAAATACTGGGAGTATGAATCCCAGGTCATCTCCCAACGAGTTGCAGAAAGGTGTGCTATTTTATTAATCAGATGTTTTCAAAAAAGGGTTTGAGTTGAATAAACAGGAAATTAAATTGGAGAAATTAAGTAATTTAAATAAAAGCCTTGATTGGGAGTAGATTAGTTGGAAGCCGTATTCTTGTTGAAGTACTCTCAAAATTAATTGATAATTGAAGGTTGTTCTGTTTAGTTATCCCTTACTAGGTAAGGAAAAGTCAAACAAGTTGGAATGCTGTTTCTATTCACAAGTTCCAATCCGCTCAATTGAAAAGGATTAGTGTTAGTGACTAGAGAGCATTCCAACAATAAATCCAATTACAATTTTTCTTTTAAGCATCCCAACTCAAGGGTTCCTTTCAATCAACTCCCCATCAAGTTAGGCAACTACTCGCTCATTGTGAATGTAGAACTCATAACATAGGAAAGGGAATTAAAGAAAGACATGATAAATAAAACTCAAAGGAATCAATTAAAAATAAAAGTAAGTCTTGTATTAATAAATTCTAAAATAATTGATGCGCATAAACTAGTTATGCTACGATTTAGGAAATTGCACGATCGGCAAAATTCCTTCCGGCAAGTGCACCGGTTATCGTCAAGTAAAAACTCACAATAGAGTGAGGTCGAATCCCACAAGGATTGGTTGAGTGAGCAATTCGGATTAGAAGTGTGTTCTAGTTGAGCGGAATCAAGATTGAGATGAGAATTGCGGAATGTAAAATTGGCGGGAAAAGTGAATGACAAGAAATTGAAATGGCGGAATCTTAAATTGCATGAATTAAAGAGCAGAAACTAAATTGCTGAAATTAAAAGGGAATGGGGGTGATTGCATGAATTGAGTTGCAGAATGTAAAGAGAAGATGTAAATCAGAATTGGGGGATTCATTGGGTTATAGGAGATATTGAGATCTCCGAATCAAAACATGTTTATCTCTTCCTCAAGCAATGCGTTCATTGAATTTTGCTTGGCAATCTTATATGATTGGATCCCAATCCCTTGGCTCACCAATTCTCTCTAAAAATGAACAAATTCCCAATCCCTTGGTTTAAATGTTCATAAGAAGAGATGATGCTCGATCACTGATTATACCACACAGTTTCATGAACCACAATTTGGTAGGATTACATGTCACAATATCCATCCAAACCCCAATCCAATTCACTGTGAGAAAGCTTCTCTAGCATGAATCCTCCATTCCTTTCCCAAGGTTCCGAAGGATTCCAATTATGGGTAGTTTCTTTCCCAAGACAACTACCCAATGGAATTAGATCGAGAAGCTTTCTAACAAAATTCAAGAGAAAAGATTGAAGAAGAAGATAAACTATTATTGATTCATTGAATTACAATAGAGCTCCCTAACCCAATGAAAGGGGGTTTAGTGAGTCATAGCTCTGAATTCAATTACAAAGATATGAAAACTAGCTCAAAGTGAAGGTAAAAGTTAAGTCCCCTTCAGGGGCTGGATTCCCCTTCAATCCACCCGTTTCAAATGCAGAAACTAAGGCCTTTAAATAGGCTCCCTAAATTACAAAATGAAAATGAAATTCAAAGCAAATTACAATCAAATGAAAATAAACTATTCTAGATGATTCTTGTGGCCTTGATTTGGTGTTGTTGATGGGCCTTGCTTGCTTGAAGGGTAGAGTGACATAATTGATCCAAAAAGGATAATGATCCATTAAACTACACTCAAACGTTGCACCCCCCCTTTCTTGAGTCGTCACTTTGTTCTCTTGTCAACCTTGCCAATTTGATGCCAAATATAGACTATTATACCTCGTTGGAAAGCTATGGATGTCAGCTTTCTAACGCAACTGGAAGCACCTCAATTGGATCTCTATAGCCCAAGTTATACTCCATGGAAGGTGAAGAGGTCAGCTGGCCTGATTGCATGTTGGTACTATGCTCTTCTATGCACATTACGGGGCTGTTTTCTCCCTCAATTTTTAGTATCCACCATGCATGCCATATATGCTTGGAAAGCTCTAGATGTCTTCTTTCCAATGCATTTTGAATCACCTCATTTGGAGTTTTGTAGCTCAAGTTATTTATGTTTGAAGAAGGCATGGTCAAGCTGTTCCATATAACACGTTTAAGCTCCAGTTTAAGCTTAAACGCTGGCACTCCCTGGAGGCACAAGCTCGAGCACGTTTAAGCTTCAGTTTAAGGTTAAACTGAAGCTTAAACGTGGAAATGAGAAAGCAACCCTGGAGGAGAAAAATAGTCGAACACGTTTAAGCTCCAGTTTAAGGTTAAACTGGAGCTTAAACGTGGAATGCTCCTGGTGCCTTTCTTACTTCTGGCGTTTAACCTCCAGTTTAAGGTTAAACTGGAGGTTAAACGTGGAAATGCTCCCCTGGTGAGATTCTCACTTCTGGCGTTTAACCTCCAGTTTAAGGTTAAACTGGAGGTTAAACTTCAATTCCAGCATTATATGGCTTGGTAGTTTAAGTTCCAGTTTAAGCTTAAACTGGAACTTAAACTCCACATGTGATATTCAAGCTTCCTTTATTGATTTTGTTGCTTCCTTGCCTAGCCTCTTCTTCCCTGAAATCATCCAAACAATTGCATCAAAGTCTTGCAAAATTTCATGAGAAATCTTCCATTCATAGCATTCATGTAATATAACTAAAAACTCATGGAATTTGCATCAAAATCTTCATGTTGAATGATTTAAGACAAGCATGACTATTTGGCCCAAATGATTACTTAAGGCTCAAGAAAATGCATAAAACAACTAAAAATAAAAGAAAAAGGCTAGTGAAACTAGCCTAAGATGCCTTGGCATCACAACACCAAACTTAATCCTTGCTTGTCCCCAAGCAAGTTCTGAATTATTGAGAAGAAAGAATGAAACAGAAAGTAAATTCATTAGCCATATCAGTAAGTAATTGACATTGATTAATGGGGTGTTCATGCAGAAAGTTGTTGCAGCATCACTTTATTGTTTCTTAGGTAAGAATGTCACTTTTTATGTTTCCACTAAAACACTGCTTATGGCCTCTTGTTATTCACATATCCTTGGCAAGTTTCTTTTCTTTGTTTTTCTTTTTCTTTGAGCTTATTTGCTCCTTATTGCTCAGTGTCATGTGTTGCTCAAGCCTTTGGCATTTTCTTTTTCTTATTAGTGCACTACACATATCCACTACAGGCATTTTAGTTCACATTTCTTCTTGAGACATTGGTGCCCAGCACCTCTTTGTGTGACTAAATGTTTTGTATTTAGGTTGCTCTTGATAATGGACTTTTGGTTGATAATCCCGGGTTAGTTAACCCAAGTTACCAAGTGTTGAAACACTCCTCAGAACCTATTCATCCAAGCATATCCTTAATACATAAACACCACAGGCATTTGTCTCAGAAGTTCAAACCATTGGTGCCTAGCTTATTTTCTCAATTTTTTGCTTTTTGGTTGCCCTTTTTCAGTGGCTTTTTCTTCTTCTTTTTCTTTCTTTTTCATGGCCAAAGACATTTATTCATCAAGATCCATAGACAGCATCCTAATTTCCACTAAAAGTGACAATTCTAACTTTATTTCTTAGTGAGCTGACTATTCAATCAAACATGCATACCACCACTTAATCTTATTTGATTTCTTACCAAATGGAATTGAGTTACTTTTGTTCAAACATTTCTTTTATTTTATGGAAACAGAACAAGCATGGCAAGCATTTGTTTAAGAAGATGAAGTTATCCAGACACTTAGACTATCACTTATTTGAAAATTAAACAAACAGACAAACAAAAACTGCAATGACTCAAACTTAAAGCAGGGGTGCATGCAAACTTCAAATATCAGCAATTCAAAGTACAAGCAATTAAGTGACAATACAACCTTTTAGCATCTTCTTTGTTGTTCATCATCCTTCCTAACCTTGGTGTTCTCTTTGATGATGATGTATATTCCTTCCATGAGATTGATTGTCTTCCTGCAAAGCTATTAGAAGTTGCTTGTTCCCCAAGCACTTTGAGAATTGGTTAGCATGCATGGATGTTTGTAGGCCTCTGAACTTAGATTGGTGTGTGAACACGAAACTTAGTTCCTTGCCATGTGCAGCAATTGGGATCATATGCAGAAAACCTCATGTGCTTTTATTAAGAAAATAACTATGAACTAGAAAAAGAAACTATGAACTAGAAATTAAACTATTGTTTAAGTAGTTTCCCTGATTGGTTGGAGCTAGTGACTAGTCATGCTGAGGTAGAAATGTGCTTTTAATGAAGTTTTTTTTTTTTTTTTTTTTTTTTTTTTTTTTTGGTGGAACACCAAACTTAGAATCTCACATTCACCCTTGAATTGTTTTGGTGTGAAACACCAAACTTAGCTCCTTGCAATACAGATAAATCTACTTAACTCTTTTATTGAAATAACTAGAAAAGAAAAACTACCTTTGGTTGGGTTGCCTCCCAACAAGCGCTTCTTTAACGTCATTAGCTTGACATGCTGTTCCTGACTTTCTTCCTCTTCTTCCAGTTTGTTAAGAGCAATGACTTCAAGTGGATAAAGGAGCTAGTTAGTGCCCCTTGTTGTGAATGCTTCTTTCCAGCAAGCTTTCCCTTGTGATTGGCTTGAGTGAACTTGCTTGTTGGCTCAGGAGTTGGATTGTTCTTCGACCTTCTCTTCTTCAAGGATATGGTCCTTTGTTTCTCGGTCACAATCCTCATTTTGGTGCTTGTTTCTACTGCCTTCACATCCTTGATCTCAGAACTTGGTTGTTGTTGGACAGTTGGAGTATCCTATTCATCAAAAGCTTCCTGAATTTGTGGTTCAATGAACCCTTCCTCTTTGCAACTCTCTGTGTCATTGGAGTGTGATCTCCCTTGATTGACTTTCTCCCTTTCTTGTTCTTCTGATTCCTCCCTTGGGTTTGCCATGGTATCACTAGAAGAATTGTGGGTAGGGATTTGCTTTGATAGATATCCAATTTGTGCTTCTAGCTTTTGAATGGCAGCACCTTGATTTTGTAAGTTGGATATCACTTCTTCCTTAAAGCCTTTCAAATCGGCCACATCTCTGCCCATAGTTGCAAGCATTCCTTCTATCCTGTTTAATTGATCTTGAAATTGTTGGTTCGGATTGGGTTGATGAGGTTGATTATCTTGGCTGTGATATGGTGGTTGGGAGTATGTGTTTTGTGTGGGCTGATAGAGTCTTTGGTTGGAGTGTTGGTAGTGGTATGACTCTTGTGTGTAGTGGAATGAGTCTTGTGGATAATGAAATGAATTGTATGAATTTGAGAAGGAATTTTGTGCTGAGAAATGCTCAAGTGATGAAGAATTTGGATATGTAAAACTAGGAGGTGAGGTTGGATAATTCAGAGGTGATGGCTCTTGATGAATGGGGTGTGAATAAGTGAAATCTCTTTGGTTTTGATCTTCCCAGCCACAACTTGAGTAGTGATCAAATTCACCAAAACATGGACCATTTTGTGGCTCTGGGAAGTACCCCGTTTCCTGTTCCTGATACTCCCACCCACCATGAGCATAATAACATGAATCATTCTGTGGTGGTGGAGAGTTTCTCATGAATTTTGATTGACCAAAAGATGATGGATACTCCTTTCTTTTTTGCAATGTGCTCAGTCTCAAAAAATACTCATCCAAAGATAGTGGAAATTCCATAGTGAGGCAATATCACAAACAGCTAGTGGTTAGTATGCTAACAAGTGAATAAGCAAAGAAAACAAATTAAAATTTGCAGAAATTAGCAGTAATAAACTGAAACAAAAACTATTAACAAAAGAAAAGAAAAATTGCTCAATCTAGTTAACTTCCAATTTGAGAATTGTCAATCGAAAACCAATCCCCGGCAACGGCGCCATAAACTTGATGCGCATAAACTAGTTATGCTACGATTTAGGAAATTGCACGATCGGCAAAATTCCTTCCGGCAAGTGCACCGGTTATCGTCAAGTAAAAACTCACAATAGAGTGAGGTCGAATCCCACAAGGATTGGTTGAGTGAGCAATTCGGATTAGAAGTGTGTTCTAGTTGAGCGGAATCAAGATTGAGATGAGAATTGCGGAATGTAAAATTGGCGGGAAAAGTAAATGACAAGAAATTGAAATGGCGGAATCTTAAATTGCATGAATTAAAGAGCAGAAACTAAATTGCTGAAATTAAAAGGGAATGGGGGTGATTGCATGAATTGAGTTGCAGAATGTAAAGAGAAGATGTAAATCAAAATTGGGGGATTCATTGGGTTATAGGAGATATTGAGATCTCCGAATCAAAACATGTTTATCTCTTCCTCAAGCAATGCGTTCATTGAATTTTGCTTGGCAATCTTATATGATTGGATCCCAATCCCTTGGCTCACCAATTCTCTCTAAAAATGAACAAATTCCCAATCCCTTGGTTTAAATGTTCATAAGAAGAGATGATGCTCGATCACTGATTATACCACACAGTTTCATGAACCACAATTTGGTAGGATTACATGTCACAATATCCATCCAAACCCCAATCCAATTCACTGTGAGAAAGCTTCTCTAGCATGAATCCTCCATTCCTTTCCCAAGGTTCCGAAGGATTCCAATTATGGGTAGTTTCTTTCCCAAGACAACTACCCAATGGAATTAGATCGAGAAGCTTTCTAACAAAATTCAAGAGAAAAGATTGAAGAAGAAGATAAACTATTATTGATTCATTGAATTACAATAGAGCTCCCTAACCCAATGAAAGGGGGTTTAGTGAGTCATAGCTCTGAATTCAATTACAAAGATATGAAAACTAGCTCAAAGTGAAGGTAAAAGTTAAGTCCCCTTCAGGGGCTGGATTCCCCTTCAATCCCCCCGTTTCAAATGCAGAAACTAAGGCCTTTAAATAGGCTCCCTAAATTACAAAATGAAAATGAAATTCAAAGCAAATTACAATCAAATGAAAATAAACTATTCTAGATGATTCTTGTGGCCTTGATTTGGTGTTGTTGATGGGCCTTGCTTGCTTGAAGGGTAGAGTGACATAATTGATCCAAAAAGGATAATGATCCATTAAACTACACTCAAACGTTGCACCCCCCCTTTCTTGAGTCGTCACTTTGTTCTCTTGTCAACCTTGCCAATTTGATGCCAAATATAGACTATTATACCTCGTTGGAAAGCTATGGATGTCAGCTTTCTAACGCAACTAGAAGCACCTCAATTGGATCTCTATAGCTCAAGTTATACTCCATGGAAGGTGAAGAGGTCAGCTGGCCTGATTGCATGTTGGTACTATGCTCTTCTATGCACATTACGGGGCTGTTTTCTCCCTCAATTTTTAGTATCTACCATGCATGCCATATATGCTTGGAAAGCTCTAGATGTCTTCTTTCCAATTCATTTTGAATCACCTCATTTGGAGTTTTGTAGCTCAAGTTATTTATGTTTGAAGAAGGCATGGTCAAGCTGTTCCATATAACACGTTTAAGCTCCAGTTTAAGCTTAAACTGGAGCTTAAACGCTGGCACTCCCTGGAGGCACAAGCTCGAGCACGTTTAAGCTTCAGTTTAAGGTTAAACTGAAGCTTAAACGTGGAAATGAGAAAGCAACCCTGGAGGAGAAAAATAGTCGAACACGTTTAAGCTCCAGTTTAAGGTTAAACTGGAGCTTAAACGTGGAATGCTCCTGGTGCCTTTCTTACTTCTGGCGTTTAACCTCCAGTTTAAGGTTAAACTGGAGGTTAAACGTGGAAATGCTCCCTTGGTGAGATTCTCACTTCTGGCGTTTAACCTCCAGTTTAAGGTTAAACTGGAGGTTAAACTTCAATTCCAGCATTATATGGCTTGGTAGTTTAAGTTCCAGTTTAAGCTTAAACTGGAACTTAAACTCCACATGTGATATTCAAGCTTCCTTTATTGATTTTGTTGCTTCCTTGCCTAGCCTCTTCTTCCCTGAAATCATCCAAACAATTGCATCAAAGTCTTGCAAAATTTCATGACAAATCTTCCATTCATAGCATTCAAGTAATATAACTAAAAACTCATGGAATTTGCATCAAAATCTTCATGTTGAATGATTTAAGACAAGCATGACTATTTGGCCCAAATGATTACTTAAGGCTCAAGAAAATGCATAAAACAACTAAAAATAAAAGAAAAAGGCTAGTGAAACTAGCCTAAGATGCCTTGGCATCAATAATCCAATAGTAAAATTGAGTAAATTAAAGGACATGGAAGAGTAAAGCCAAGTAAAGAAAACGAACTAGAATGACGAAGTCTTGATGAGGTAATAACTCTTCTCCATATCCCAATGCAAAGAGCAATAGAAATAAAATCCTAAGAACTATGAATGTGTAGAGAGAAAACCTAGAGGAGGAGTAAAACTAGATCTAAAAGCTAAAAATTGTGTGGAATAAATGTTGTTATGGTTTCTGCATGTTCTCTGGCTCTAGTCTGCTTTTCTGGGCCGAAAACTGGGTCAAAACAGGGCCCAAAATCGCCCCCAGTGAATTCTACAGATTATGCAGATCGCGCACGTCACGCGATCGCGTCATTCATGCGGACGCGTCATTCGGCGTTTTGCTTTGCCACGCGGGCGCGTCGTCCAGGCCTCCGCGTTACTTATGCTATTCCAATCCGCGGGGTCACGTGAGCCATGCGGCGGCGTCACTGCGATTTCCTCTCTTTCGTGCGGTTGTGTGAGCCATGCGGCCGCGTCACTTCTCGCTGGTCATCTCCTTAATTTCTTGTGTTCCTTCCATTTTTGCAAGCTTCCTTTCTAATCTCCAACTCACTCATGCCCTATAAAGCCTGAAACATTTAACACACAGATCACGGCATCGAATGGAATAAAGGAGAATTAAAATACATAATTAAAAGTCTCTTAGGAAGCAAGTTTTCAATCATGTAATAATTTTAGGAAGGAAATATAAATACATGCTAATCATATGAATAAGTGGGTAAAGATCATGATAAAACCACACAATTAAGCACATTATAAACCATAAAATAGTGGTTTATCAATCTCCCCACACTTAAACATTAGCATGTCCTCATGCTTAGTTGAAGGAGATAAAATAAATGAGTAGGAACATGTAAAACTCGTGCAATGCAATGCAACCTATATATGTGAATGCAACTATATGATTCTTTTCCACTTGATCAATAGTAAATAAGCTCTTCAAAACTATTACAAATCAAATTCCACTAATTCAATTCTCATACAGTAAGAACAGATAAAAATGCAAGAAGGTAGCTCATGAAAGTAGGGAACATAGAATTTTAAGCATTGAACCCTCACTAATGATGTATGTACGCTCTAATCTCTCTGGTGTATAGGGCAATCACTCTATCCTTCTCTAATCATGCTCTCTAATTTTTGTTCTTCTCCTAATTAATCAACAACATTTAATATACCAATGCAAACATCATGAGGTCTTTTCAAGATTGTAATGGGGTCAAGGTAATGGTAAGGATACATATATGGCTAAGTAAGCTTATAAACTGAATCTTTAATTAACCCAAGCTTTAACATAACATATATATATTCTATATAACTTTAGAATTCATACCTAGCTACCCAGAATTTCCCTTTCACATTCCACACTCATGTATCAACTTTTTATCTTAATTTTATCATACATGCATTGATCTTTGAATTCTTAACTTAACATTGGGGTAATTTTGTCCCCTTATTTATTTATTGAATATTTTTGGTTTTTTTTTTCAACATAAACATAAAAATAAACATAGCTTATCAATGCACATAGATTTTCGATTCTTATAGTTTCACATGAGTAGGTGTCCAAATTCCCATTATATTCTCATGACACATTCCCTTATTATCTTTTGTTCCCACAATTTCTCATACTTAATTAGCACACACAATTCTATCTTAAGCTAACCAAAGATTCAATTTGGGATATATAATTATTTTTCTGCTTAAGGCTAGTAATGTGGTAAAATATAGAACAAATGGGATTTAAAGGCTCAAAGTGGATAACAAAGGTAATTGAAAGAGTAGGCTTAATTTGGATAAGTAAGCTAAACAATTAATGGCCTCAATCATATGCAATCATATAAATATAATAAACATTGGACATATAGGATGGAACAAAATATAGATCACAATCATAGAGAAGTAAACACACAAGAATAAAATAATTATGGTTAAATAATGTAACCATGCATAAAGGCTGGAATCTCACAGGTTGTGTGTTCTTTAGCTCAAAAATCATGTTCTAAATACAACTTCAAGCAAATTTAACATAAAAATTTTAATTAAAATTAGTGAAATTTTGTTCCAAAAATAGAGTCTTAGAAGAAACTTATTGTCTTTTCAATCAAGTAGAACATGCATGCAACTAATCTATTACTATGCAAATTATCCTATTTTTTCAAAAGAAAAACTCACTAAATATCCTAATTTATTGGTGTTTAGGGAAGAAAAATTACCTGCGGAAGTCAGGTACTGACCGACCTCCCCACACTTAAGGCTTTGCACCGTCCTCGGTGCCATCTGTCAAGAACAAAGGGGGGCTGGTAGCAGTATCTCCACAGGCAGGACCATCATGGCTTCTTGTGCTGGTAAAGGAAGTAGAGTCCGGGGTGTCTGAGTCCTTGAATTTTCCCATAATCAGCTCCTTGAGGTATGTGAATCGGCACTTGTTACAGCGCTCTCTCATCTTAGCTTTGTGTTCCTGCCGATCCAACCGTTCGAGTATCTGATGGAGCAGTTAGTCTGTTGTAGGTGCTTGTGGTGTTGAAGAAGGAATATTTTCAACCGGTTTAGTAGGATGGCTTGTGGCGGCTGGTGGAGGTCTGATGTATTTCACATTAGGGACATACTGATTATCCCATGGAAGCATGGCTCTGGTGTCCCCAGCTCTGTAGGAGACTCCGGCTGCTGAGACAAGATCTGAGACCAAGGCGGGAAAAGGTAAGTTGCCTGCAATTTGTACGTGTCCCATGGCATTCCGGATGTGTCTTGGTAGGTGGTGTGCGAAATCGTGATCGTTCCTTCCTTGGTAACGGCGCTAAAAACTAATTACGCATGTTCATGTTCTTAATTCTGTTTCACAAATTCGTACAACTAACTAGCAAGTGCTCTGGGTCGTCCAAGTAATAAACCTTACGTGAGTAAGGGTCGATCCCACGGAGATTGTCGGCTTGAAGCAAGCTATGGTTACCTTGTAAATCTCAGTCAGGCGAATTAAACTGATTTTATGAATTGATAAGTAAAAGATAAATAAAATATAAAATAGGATAGTGGAACTTATGTAATTCATTGGTGGGAATTTCAGATAAGCGTATAGAGATGCTTTCGTCCCTCTGAACCTCTGCTTTCCTGCTGTCTTCATCCAATCATTCCTACTCCTTTCCATGGCAAGCTGTATGTAGGGCATCACCGTTGTCAATGGCTACATCCCATCCTCTCAGTGAAAAAGGTCCAAATGCTCTGTCACGGCATGGCTAATCATCTGTCGGTTCTCGATCATACTGGAATAGGATCTATTGATCCTTTTGCGTCTGTCACTACGCCCAGCACTCGCGAGTTTTAAGCTCGCCACAGCCATCCCTTCCCAGATCCTACTCGAAATACCACAGACAAGGTTTAGACTTTCTGGATCTCAGGAATGGCCATCCATGGGTTCTAACTTATACCACGAAGACTCTAATAACTCGGACTCGGTCCCCTGTATTCGATATCTAAGAGATGTCCATCCAATCTAAGGTAGAACGGAAGTGGTTGTCAGGCACGCGTTCATAAGTGAGAATGATGATGACTATCACGATCATCACATCCATCATATTGAAGTGCGAATGAATATCTTAGAAGCGGAATAAGCTGAATTGAATAGAAAAACAATAGTACTTTGCATTAATCTTTGAGGAACAGCAGAGCTCCACACCTTAATCTATGGTGTGTAGAAACTCTACCGTTGAAAATACATAAGTGATGAAGGTTCAGGCATGGCCGAATGGCTAGCCCTCACAAAAGTCTAAGATAGCATAAAACTGATCAAAGATCCTTAAATACAATAGTAAAAAGTCCTATTTACACTACACTAGTTACTAGGGTTTACAGAGATAAGTAAATGATGCAGAAATCCACTTCTGGGGCCCACTTGGTGTGTGCTTGGGCTGAGTATTGAGCTTTACACGTGTAGAGGTCTTTCTTAGAGTTGAACGCCAGTTTGTAACCTGTTTCTGGCCTTTAACTACACTTTGCAACCTGTTTCTGGCGTTTGACTCCAGAATGCAGCATGGAACTAGAGTTCAACGCCAGTTTATGTCGTCTATCCTTAATCAAAGTATGGACTATTATATATTGCAGGAAAGCCCTGGATGTCTATTTTCCAACGCAATTGAGAGCGCGCCTTTTGGAGTTCTTTAGCTCCAGAAAATCCACTTTGAGTGCAGGGAGGTTAGAATCCAACAGCATCTGCAGTCCTTCTTCAACCTCTGAATCTGACTTTTGCTCAAGTCCCTCAATTTCAGTCAGAAAATACCTGAAATCACAGAAAAACACACAAACTCATAGTAAAGTCCAGAAATGTGAATTTTGATTAAAAACTAATAAAAATTTACTAAAAACTAACTAAATCATACTTAAAACTATGTAAAAACAATGCCAAAAAGCGTATAAATTATCCGCCCATCACAACACCAAACTTAAATTGTTGCTTGTCCCCAAGCAACTGAAAATCAAATAGGATAAAAAGAAGAGAATATACTATAAATTCCAAAATATCAATGAAACTTAGCTCCAATCAGATGAACGGGACTTGTAGCTTTTTGCCTCTTGAATAGTTTTGGCATCTCACTTTATCCATTGAGGTTCAGAATGATTGGCATCTATAGGAACTCAGAGTTCAGATAGTGTTATTGATTCTCCTAGTTCAGTATGATGATTCTTGAACACAGCTATTTTATGAGTCTTGGCCGTGGCCCTAAGCACTTTGTTTTCCAGTATTACCACCGGATACATAAATGCCACAGACACATAATTGGGTGAATCTTTTCAGATTGTGACTCAGCTTTGCTAAAGTCCCCAATTAGAGGTGTCCAGTGTTCTTAAGCACACTCTTGTTTTTTGCTTTGGACCTCGACTTTAACCGCTCAGTCTCAAGTTTTCACTTGACACCTTCACGCCACAAGCACATGGTTAGGGACAGCTTGGTTTAGCCGCTTAGGCCAGGATTTTATTCCTTTAGGCCCTCCTATCCACTGATGCTCAAAGCCTTGGATCCTTTTTTATTACCCTTGCCTTTTGGTTTTAAGGGCTATTGGATTTTTGCTCTTGCCTCTTGGTTTCAAGAGCTTTTGGCTTTTTCTGCTTGCTTTTTCTTTTTCTTTTTTTTTTCTTTTCTCTTTTTTTTTTGCAAGCTTTTGTATTCACTGCTTTTTCTTGCTTCAAGAATCATTTTTATGATTTTTCAGATTATCAAATAACATTTTTCCTTTTTCCTTATTCTTCAAGAACCAACATATTTAACATTCATAAACCACAACTTCAAAAGACATATGCACTGTTCAAGCATTCATTCAGAAAACAAAAAGTATTGTCACCACATCAAAATAATTAAACTAGTTTCAAGGATGAATTTGAAACCATGTACTTCTTGTTCTTTTGTAATTAAAACAGTTTTCATTCAAGAGAGGTGATGGATTCATATTCATAACTTTAAGGCATAGACTCTTAGACACTAATGATAATGTAATAAGGACACAAACATAAATAAAACATAAAGCATGGAAATCGAAAAACAGGAAAATAAATAAACAAGGAGATTAAGGAATGAGTACACCTTAGTGAGGGTGGCGTCTTCCTCTTCTTGAAGAACCAATGGTGCTCTTGAGCTCCTCTATGTCTCTTTCTTGTCTTTCTTGCTCCTCCCTCATAGCTCTTTGATCTTCTCTAATTTCATGGAGGATGATGGAGTGCTCTTGGTGCTCCATCCTTAGTTGTCCCATGTTGGAACTTAATTCTCCTAGGGAAGTGTTGATTTGCTCCCAATAATTCTGTGGAGGAAAGTGCATCCCCTGAGGCATGATAAACCACTATTTCATGATTTATATTGTGTTTAAATTGTGTGGTTTTATCATGATCTTTGCCCACTTATTCATTAAATAAGCATGCATTTATATTTCCTTCCTAAAGATGTTTTATGGATGAAAACTTGCTTCCTAGAGACTTTTAATTATGTATTTTATTTCTCCCTTATTCCATTTGATGCCGTGATCTGTGTGTTAAGTGTTTCAGGCTTTATAGGGCATGAATGAGTTGGAGATTGGAAGGGAATCCTGCAAAAATGGAAGGAACACAAGATATTGAGGAGATGACCAGCGAGAAGCGACGCGGCTGCATGGATGACGCGACCGCGCGGAAGAGAGCAATTTGAAGCGACACGGCCGCATGGATGACGCGACCGCGCGGCATGGAATAGCACGAGTGACGCGGCCGCATGGGCGACGCGTCCGCGTGGCAAAGCAGAAACGCGAATGACGCGTCCGCATGAGCGACGCGATCACGTGACGTGCGTGATCTGCATAATATGCAGATTCGCTTGGGGCGATTTCAGGCCCTATTTAGCAGACTAGAGCTAGAGAACATGCAGAAACCAAAAACAACATTCATTCTACACAGTTTTAGTTTTAGATCTAGTTTTACTCCTCCTCTAGGTTTTCTCTCTACAGATTCATAGTTCTTAGAATTTTAGTTTTCTCTAGTCTTTTGCATTGGGATATTGAGAAGAGTTATTACCTCATCAAGACTTCGTTATTCTAGTTCGTTTTCTTTACTTGGCTTACTCTTCCATGTTCCTTGCTTTGTTTAATTTTACCATTGGAATATTTTTAGAATTATTTAATACAAGGATCACTTTTATTTTTAATTGATTATTTCCAATTTTTATTTATAATGTCTTTCTTTAATTCCTTTTCATATGCCACGAATTTTACCTTTACAATGAGTGAGTAGTTCCCTAACTTGATGGGGAGTTGATTGAAAGGAACCCTTGAATTGGAAGGTTCAAGAGAAAGATTGCAATTGGGTTATTGTTGGATTGCTCTCTAATTCCTAACACCAATCCTCCCCAGAGTGGATTGGGACTTGTGAATAAAACAGCATTCCAACTTGTTTTACCTCCCTTTACTTAGTAAAGGATAACTAAACGAAATAACTCCCAACTGTCAATTAACCTTAAGAGTGTTCCATCAAGAATAGGGCTTCCATGTAATCAACTCCCAGTCAAGGCTTTTATTCACATTATTCAATCTCATCAATTTAATTTCCTGTTTACTCAACTCAACCGCTTTCAAAAACATCTGATTAATAAAATAGCACCCTTTCCTGCAACCTGTTGGGAGACGACCTGGGATTCATACTCCCAGTATTTTAAATTTCAATTTTCTGTGACACCTTTCTAATTTGAGCGGTGGATTTCTGGCGAGTTAAGAACTATACTTGCAACGCATATATTCTAACAACTTTTAATTCCCAAATTTCTGCCCGCATCAATTTTTGGCGTCGTTACCGGGGAGTTGCAATAGAGTGCTAAAGTTATTAATTAGAATTTATTTATTTGCATTTTATTTTATTTCGCTACTATGAGCTGCCTGTTTCTTTCGTCAAATGACACGTTCACTTCCTGATCCGCGCTTGCTAATATTCGATCCTGAAATTGAAAGGACTATTTCACGAATAAGGCGAGCTCGGCGTTGGTTAGTCCGCTCTGATGGCGGATCTGAAAGTGAACTTGAGGAAGAAACCAGCTCCCGTTCTACTGATTCGGTTGATTCACATGCAGACGACATGGCAGAACCTAGGAGAGTTACCATCCAGGAGGAAGGAGCCCCTAATTTTACAATGCAACCGTTTCAAGCGCGTCACCTAGCAGTGGCTACAAATTTTGAAATAAAGACCGCACTGCTCAATTTGATGCCAAGTTTCATGGCTTACCTGCTCAAGAGCCCATCAAGCACCTGAGAGATTTCTAGGCAGCCTGTTCTACTGTCAGGCGTGATGGTACAGATGAAACTTCAATTCTGCTGAAAGCTTTCCTGTTTTCTCTTGAGGGAAAAGTAAGAGAGTGGTACTACACTCAACCCCTAGCAAACGTAACCAATTGGGATACGCTTAGAAAAGAGTTTTTGGAGAAGTTCTTTCCAGCTGAAGTTACTGATAAACTAAGGAAAGACATCTCCACGATTGTTCAAGATGACAACGAGACTCTCTTTGAATATTGGGAGCGCTTCAATAATCTTCTGGAAGCATGCCCCAACCACATGATTGATAAGATAGTGTTACTCAGTTATGTCACACAGAGCATGAGGCCCCAAGATAAGACCACATTGGAAAGTGCTAGCAATGGGTCTATAAAGAAGTACAAGACCACTGATGAGGCATGGCAATTGATTAGCGACTTAGCTGAATCCACTAGGAACCACAGACAGAAGCAAGGCCACTCAAAAGCCGTTGCAGAAGTATCCTCTAGCAGAGAGACTGCTGCTCTAACTCAGAGTATATGTAAGATGACCAACTTGCTGAAGCAGATGCAATTGAATCAACAACAAGTTCAGCAAGTTCAACCTCCTTCACCACAGCAAAACCAACAGTTAGTCCCACAGAGAGTTTGCAGAATTTGTACTGATTATAGCCATTATACTGATGAATGCCCGCAACTCCAACAGGAAGACAACATGGTGGCATCCACTCATAACTTCTATGACCGCCCCAACCAAGGGTACAATCAAGGTGGAAATAATAACCATGGATGGCAGGACAATTCTAACCAGAATTGGAGGGATAACAATAATAGAGGAGGCAGAGATAATCAGGGAAATCAGAGGTGGAATAATAACAACAACAGACAGTAGAACCAACCTTACAGAGCACCTCACCTGAGGCAGTCCCAAGGACCACAGAATACCCAACAGCAGACCTCTCAATTTACTCACCCTTCTTCATCTCCTAATGAAGAATTACTAAAATTTTTTTAGCGAAGTCAATAGACCATGGAAAATAACATTAATGCCATTCTGAATGGTCTAACCGCTACCCTACAAGCTCTTGTCTCACAGATTGGATCAATGCAAAATTTTAGTAACCAACCTTCAAGCTCTACTGGAATTCCCTCTCAACCATTACCCAATCCAAAGGGAGGCATTAATGCCATCACCCTAAGGTCCGAAACCACACTGCAGGAGAGGAATCAGGAGGAGCCAAGCTCACCAGACCACGCCTCAGCTGAAGAGGTAGTAGAAATAGAAGATGTCAAAGAAGAAGAAGTGCAACCACAAGAGGAAGCACCAAAAGGCGCAGACACTACAGAAAATACTACTCCCATTCCCTTTTCACAACTTGCAAGGAAGCCCAGGAAGCAACTGGAACCCGATCCCAAAATGGTAGAAATATTCAAAAAGGTTGAGGTAACCGTTCCTCTTTTTGATGTTATTCAACAACTACCTAAATATACAAAGTTTCTAAAAGATTTATGTATACATAAAGACAAAATTAATGAATTAAAAACTATTCCTTTAGGTAGTTCCATATCTGCTTTAATGGGAAGATTACCTGAAAAATGTAGTGACCCAGGTCCTTGTATAGTTAGTTGTACTATTGGTGGAGTAGTAATTTATGATTGCATGTGTGATTTAGGAGCATGTGTCAGTATAATGCCATTATCTATATATGATATTTTGAGGCTCCCTCCCTTAAAAAGGTCGGCAGCTCGCTTTGTGTTAGCAGATAAAAGCATTATTACAGTGGCTGGAGTTGCTGAAGATGTTTTGGTGAACATTAAAGGGCTTACATTTCCCACTGATTTTTATATCTTGGAGATGCCCCATAATGACTCAGATAAGCCATCATCAATCCTACTTGGAAAACCATTCCTGAAGACATCAAAATTCAAATTGGATGCTTTTTCAGGAACATACTCTTTTGAAATAGATGGCCGAATAGTAATCTTCAATCTGAATGGAGTCATAAACAACCCTCTAGAAGATCATTCTATCTTCTAGTGTAATGTCATAGATGAAAGTGTAGCTGAAGTTCACAAGGAAGAATTAGAAGAGAGGCACACTGGACAAGGTCCAAGTGTGGGGACCCTCTTAACTGACAATGAGGGCACTTTGCCATTTTTATAAGCTCCAAATAATCCAGAGCCTGCCCATGATCAGAATTTAGAGTTGAAACCCCTCCCTCCACATCTCAAATATGCTTATCTTGAAGATGAGTAGAAGTTTTCGGTCATCATAGCAAGGGAACTTACTTCTCAACAAGAAGAGCAGTTACTTGATGTACTGAGGAAGCACAAGAAGGCAATTGGGTGGAGTTTGGCAGACATAGTAGGCATCAACCCTCAAGTATGTGAGCACAAAATATTTTTAGAAGAGGGAGCAAGACCTATTCGTCAACCCCAAGGAAGATTGAACCCCACTATCTTGGATGTTGTCAAAAAGGAAGTGACCAGACTATTGGAAGCAGGTATCATCTATCCCATTTCAGATAGTGAATGGGTTAGCCCAGTACAAGTGGTGCCCAAGAAGTCTGGAGTCACTACAGTGAAGAATGAGCACGGAGAGCTCATAGCAACTAGAGTTCAGAATGCTTGGAGAGTCTGCATTGATTATAGGCGTCTCAACCAAGCAACCCGTAAGGATCACTACCCACTTCCATTTATTGATTAAAGGCTGGATCGCCTGTCAGGTAAATCACATTATTGTTTTTTAGATGGTTACACAGGTTATTTCCAGATTCATATAGCTCCTGAGGATCAGGAAAAGACCACTTTTACATGTCCTTTTGGGACTTATGCTTACAAGAGAATGCCCTTTGGCTTGTGCAATGCACCAGCTACTTTCCCAAGGTGTATGATGAGTCTTTTCTCTGATCTTATTGAAGACTCTATGGAGGTTCTTATGGATGATTTTAGCGTTTATGGTGATTCTTTTAGCCTTTGCTTGGATGGATTATCTAGAGTATTAGATAGATGTGTTAATACAAACCTTGTATTGAATTTTGAAAAATGTCATTTTATGGTGAAACAAGGGATTGTATTAGGACATATGGTATCTAATACTGGCATTTCTGTAGACCCAGCAAAGGTGAATGTTATTTCTAGTTTACCTTACCCCTCTTCGGTGAGGGAAGTCCGTTCGTTCCTTGGCCATGTAGGTTTTTACAGGAGATTTATTAAGGACTTCAGTAAGGTAGCACTTCCCTTATCCAGATTATTGCAGAAAGATATTGAGTTCGAGTTTAGTGATGATTGCAAACAAGTGTTTGATAAGCTGAAGACCGCCCTTACTCAAGCTCCAATTGTGAGAGGACCAGACTGGAGCCAGCCGTTTGAAATCATGTGCGATGCTTCCAACCATGCAGTAGGAGCAGCGCTGGCTCAGCGCCAAGGTAAGGATCCTTTTGTTATTGCTTATGCATCTAAGACTTTAGACACTGCCCAGTCCAATTATACTACTACTGCGAAGGAGCTTCTCGCAATTGTTTTTGCTCTGGATAAATTCCGAGCTTATTTACTTGGTACTAGAATAGTAGTGTATTCGGATCATGCAGCTTTAAAGTATCTATTAGCTAAAAAAGAGTCCAAACCAAGGCTTATACATTGGATACTGCTATTACAAGAATTTGATTTAGAAATAAAGGATAGGAGTGGTAACCAGAATTTAGTGGCAGACCACTTGAGTCGCCTTGAGCACATTAAGGATGATTCTACTCCTATAGATGATAATTTTCCTTTTGATAACCTGCAAGCAGTATCTGAGGTATCTCCTTGGTATGCACCTGTAGCTAATTATCTAGTTAGCCGCACATTTCCTCCAAACTTTTCTAAACATCAAAGAGACAAGGTGAAAAGCGAGTCTAAATATTATATATGGGATGACCCATATTTATGGAGATGTGGCGCTGATCAGGTAATTAGACAGTGTGTGCCTCAATCAGAATTCCAGTCCATCTTAGAGGCCTGTCACTCATCTGAGAGTGGAGGACATTTTGGCCCCCAAAGAACTACTAGAAAAATCTTAGACTGTGGATTTTGGTGGCCTACTCTGTTTAGAGATGCTGCTGAATTTTGTAAATCTTGCCTCCCATGCCAGAAATTTGGTAATATATCCAAGAGGGATGAGATGCCTCAACAATATATGCTTTTCTATGAAATCTTTGATGTTTGGGGCATTGACTTCATGGGTCCATTTCTAAATTCTAATGGTTATTTTTATATATTGTTAGCTGTGGATTACGTTTCCAAATGGGTGGAAGCAATTCCTACCCGCACTGATGATGCTAACACTGTTGTTTCCTTTGTGAGATACTATATTATCTGTCGCTTTGGATCCCCACGAGCAATCGTGAGCGATGAAGGCACCCATTTTTGTAACAGGAGACTAACAGGACTAATGAAGAAGCATGGGATAATTCATAAGGTTGCAACAGCATACCATCCTCAGACCAATAGGCAAGCCGAGGTGTCAAATAGAGAGATAAAGCGTATCTTGCAGAAGATAGTAAAGCCTCATAGAAGAGACTGGAGCACTAGGCTACAAGATGCACTCTGGGCATACAGAACAGCATGCAAAACACCCATTAGGATGAGTCCTTTTCGCTTAGTCTATGGAAAAGCTTGTCATCTCCCGGTAGAAATAGAGCACAAAGCCTTTTGGGCAGTCTAGTAGTGCAATATGGGAATTGAGAAAGCCGGGGCTGAAAGGAAGTTGCAACTGCAAGAACTGGAGAGCCTTCGCCTAGAAGCTTATGAGAACTCAAGGCTACACAAGGAGAAGATAAAGGTTGTACATGACCAGAACATCAAGAGGAAAGAGTTCCAACCTAGGGACTTAGTCCTCCTTTACAAATCTCGACTGAGGCTCATGCCAGGCAAGTTGAGATCAAGATGGAAAGGTCCATACAGAGTAGAGAAGGCCGAACCGTACGGAGTTTATCACCTTATCCATCCTTCGAGCTCGGAGCTTATCAAAGTTAATGGACATCGTTTAAAGCTGTACTATGGCAAAAAGCGGAAGAAAGACAAGGAACTTGAGATCTTCCTCTTGGAAGATCCCCACATAGCCACAGACTGAGCTAGTGGAGCGTCCAACTTACGGACGTTAAAGCAAAGTGCTAGGTGGGAGATAACCCACCTTGGTATGATCGTTCTTTTCTTTATTTTTCATTTTTCTTATTCAATAACTCTTCTCTTTATTAATATTTTCGTGCATCTACATTTACATATTATAAAAAAAAAAAGAGAAAGAGCCACGCGACGCGACCGCATCAGCGACGCGTCCGCGTGGCAAGGAGAGGAGAGAAAATAACGAACAGAGAGTCATGCTGGAGCATGGCTGGAGGCGTGCCAGTGGCACAATTCAACCCACACGACCGCGTCGCTGACGCATCCGCGTCGTATGCGCATAATGGCCTCCCACGCGGCCGCGTGCCCAGATTTTCGACGTAGCAAGGGTGCACAGCTGAAAGTTGTGCTAGAGTGGTGCTGGACTGGCGCTGGACGCGCAGTCCCCCTCACGCGATTGCGTGCCCCACGCGGCCACGTCGTATCCCATATATTGCCCACTCACGCGATCGCATGCCCCATGCGATCGCGTCACCTCAAATTTGGCACATATATCAATTCGAACAGAGAGTTGTGCTGGCGTGAAGCTACACTCGCGCCAGAAGCACAAACTGGGTCACGCGACCGCGTGACCGACGCGACCGCGTCCCTCACCTTAAGCGCAAGTCGCGCGATCGCGTGCTCCATGCGATTGCGTCACTTGCGCCGCACAGCTCAACCTGAATTGCCAAAATATCTTATCTTTTTCCTCTCTAATCCTAATTTTTCTTTTCCCTCCTTACTTCTTCCTCCCCCCTTCTTCCTTCTATCTCACCTTTCACTCTCACTCTCCCTCACCTCCATTAACAAGGTTTTCATTTTCTTCTTCATCCTTTTCTTTTCTATCATTCTTCTTATTTTATTTGTTATTTTCTTTTCTTTTCTTTTTCTTTTTATTATTCATATTTTTTTTCTTCTTCTTTCCTTTTTACATGGTGTTAGAATTTTATTTGAGTCATTATTTTTCCTTACTATGCTTGTGGATTATTGCAAATTGCTTGACAATTATATATTATTTTCTTTAAAGGGTTGCTTGCATGTTCACTTTAATACTTTCTATACCTTCTTCACCATGCATACTATGTGTTTGTGAAAAAGCCCATATGGCACCATGCACTTCTCTATATTATTCTACTATTCAATGCTTGCTTTTCACAAATCCCCTTTACTATTATATTAGTTGAATTTAATTGTCAATACAAACGTGATGGTTTGTTACAAAGTCATGCTTGGTCTATGCTACTCATGCCCTTTGCCGGCATGCCAATAAACACCTTGCATTTACTTGTCATCATATGCACTAACTATTTTCCATTAATGATCTTTCACATGTACTCATGAGCATGTGTTAACATCATTTACATTTTAATGTGCATTTCTAACCATCCTTTTCCGTTCTCTTCATTGCTATATATCTCTTTAAATTTAATTTACTTTCTCTTCCCTCTTTCAGGATGGCCACCAAGAAAGGAAAGGAGAAAGCTACTCCCAAACCTCCAACAAGAAGAGGAACTAAAAGAGCACTAGTGGTAGAGCCTTCTTCAACTGTAGTCAAGCCCTCAACAAAAAGAGTTAAGAGGATTATAAAGGTTGACGAAAAGGAGAAAGCCTTCCCAGCAAAGGACACTGCGCGATTTTCCAATCGCTACTGTGAGCAGATGTTCCCTATTCTGGCTGAAAGGAGTTACAACAACGAACACCTTCTTATCCTCCCGCCCAATATTGCTACTTTTGTTGAGCCGCAAATTGAACGAAGACAATGGGGTTTCCTACAGAGACAACAGAAGCAGGTCAATCTTTCTTGGGTAGTCGAGTTTTACTCTAACTTCTACCTACCTACCCTGCAGTCTGTCTTTGTCCGTCAGAAGTAAGTCCCCATTACAGAAGAGGCTATTCAACAAGCTTTGAGTCTTCCCCATTTTTCAGAAGGATTGGAAGCTTTTCAAGAAGCTGCACTCAAGCGCCAGATGTACCAATTTGATTGGGAAGCTGTTCTCAGAGTTATCCCACTACCTGGCAGCCGTTGGATCTACGGATACCATCGTACCCGCCCTAAGGGTATATTGGCTTCAGCACTTACCTTGGAGCCTCGCGTACAGGCACAGATCATGTCCCATTACGTCTTTCCGAGCACTCACGAGTCCTTCACTGCGGACATGGCCGTTCTACTATGGTGTATCCTTACTGACCAGCCTCTGAATCTACCAGGACATATCCGGAATGCCATGGGACACATACAAATTGCGGGCAACTTACCTTTTCCCGCCTTGGTCTCAGATCTTGTCTCAGCAGCTGGAGTTTCCTACAGAGCTGGAGACACCAAAGCCATGCTCCCACGGGATGATCAGTATGTCCCCAATGGGAAGTACCTCAGACTTCCAGCAGCCACTACCAGCCTTCCTACTGCTCCAGTTGAAGATATTCCTTCTTCAACACCACAAGCACCTACAACTGATGAACTGCTCCAGCAGATAATCCAAAGATTGGATCGACAAGAACAAAAAGCGAAGTTAAGAGAGCGTCGTCACGAGCGCCGATACAAACACCTCAAGGAGCTACTCAATGGATACTTCAAGGACTCAGACACCCCGGACTCCACTTCTTTTACCAGCACAGGGAGCCATGATGGTCCCGACTGTGGAGATACTACAACCAGCCCACCCCTGTTCCTGACAGATGGCACCGAGGACGGTGCAAAGCCTTAAGTGTGGGGAGGTCGGTCAGTACCTGACTTCCGGAGGTAATTTTCCTTCCCTAGCACCAATGAATTAGGATTTTAGTTAGTTTTTCTTTCTTTTATAGAATAGGATAAATTGCATAGTAATAGGTTAGTTGCATGCATGCTCTACTTGATTGAAAAGACAATAAGTTTCTTCTAAGACCCTATCTTTGGAACAAATTTCACTAATTTTTAAAATTTTTATTATAAATCTGCTTGAAGTTGTATTTGGAACATGATGTTTGAGCTAAAAGAACACACAACCTGTGAAGATTTGAGCCTTTATGCATGGTTACACTATTTAACCATAATTAATTTATTCTTGTGTGTTTACTTCTCTATGATTGTAATCTATATTTTGTTTTATCTTATATGTCCAATATTTATTATATTTATATGCTTGCACATGATTGAGGCCATTATTTGTTTAAAATCACTCATCCAAATTAAGCCTACCCTTTTCAATTACCTTTTGTTAACCACTTTGAGCCTTTAAATCCCATTTGTTCTATATTTCACCACATTACTAGCCTTAAGCGGAAAAACAATTGTATATCCCAAATTGAATCTTTGGTTAGCTTAAGATAGAATTGTGTGTGCCAGTTAAGTATGGGAAATTTGGGAACAAAAGTTATTAAGGGATGTATCATGATAATTCAATGGGAATTTGGATACCTACTCATGTGAAACTATAAGAATAAAAAAAATCTATGTGCATTGATAAGCTATGTTTATTTTTATGTAAAAAAAAAAGCAATAAATAAATAAGGGGATAAAATTACCCCAATGCTGAATTAAGAATTCAAGGATCAATGCACATATGATAAAAATTAAAATAAAACATTGATACATGAGTATGGAATGAAAAAGGGGAACTCTGGGTAGCTAGGTATGAATTCTAAAGTTATGTAAATTATATAGGTTGGGTTGAAGCTTGGGTTAATTAAAGATTCAATTTATAAGCTCACTTGACCATATATGTATCCCTACCCCTACCTTGGCCCCATTACAACCTTGAAAAGACCTCATGATGTTTGCATTGGTATAATAAACGTTGTTGATTGGTTAGGAGAAGAACAAAAATTAGAAAGCATGATTAGAGAAGAATAGAGTGATTACCCTATACACTAGAGAGACTAGAGTGTACATACACCATCAGTGAGGGTTCCATGCTTGAATTTCTATGTTCCCTGCTTTCATGAGCTAACCTCTTGCATTTTTATCTTCTCTTACTTTATAAGAATTGAATTAGTGGAATTTGAATTATAATTGTTTTGAAGAACTTACTTACTTTTGATCAGGTGGACAAGAATCATATAGTTGCATTCATATATATAGGTTGCATTGCATTTCATAGGTTTTACATGTTCTTACTCATTTCATTTATCTCCTTCAATTAAGCATGAGGACATGCTAATGATTAAGTGTGGGGAGGTTGATAAACCACTATTTCATGGTTTATATTGTGTTTATATTGTGTGGTTTTTTCATGATCTTTGCCCACTTATTCATTAAATAAGCATGCATTTATATTTCCTTCCTAAAGATGTTTTATGGTTGAAAACTTGCTTCCTAGAGACTTTTAATTATGTATTTTATTTCTCCCTTATTCCATAAGATGCTGTGATCTGTGTGTTAAGTGTTTTAGGCTTTATAGGGCATGAATGAGTTGGAGATTGGAAGGGAAGCCTACAAAAATCAAAGGAACACAAGAAATTGAGGAGATGACCAGCGAGAAGTGACGCGGCTGCATGGATGACGCGACCGCACGGAAGAGATCAATTTGAAGCGACGCAGCCGCATGGATGACGCGACCGCGCGGCATGGAATAGCACGAGTGACGCGGCCGCATGGGTGACGCGTCCGCGTGGCAAAGCAGAAACGCGAATGACGCGTCCGCATGAGCGACGCGATCGCGTGACATGCGCGATCTGCATAATTTGCAGATTCGCTGGGGCGATTTCGGGCCCTATTTTGACCCAGTTTTCGGCTTGGAACAGCAGACTATAGCCAGAGAACATGCAGAAACCAAAAACAACATTCATTCTACACAGTTTTAGTTTTAGATCTAGTTTTACTCCTCCTCTAGGCTTTCTCTCTACAGATTCATAGTTCTTAGGATTTTAGTTTTCTCTAGTCTTTTGCATTGGAATATTGAGAAGAGTTATTACCTCATCAAGACATCATCATTCTAGTTCATTTTCTTTACTTGGCTTACTCTTCCATGTTCCTTGCTTTGTTTAATTTTACCATTGGAATATTTTTAGAATTATTTAATACAAGGATCACTTTTATTTTTAATTGATTATTTTTAATTTTTATTTATAATGTCTTTCTTTAATTCCTTTTCATATGCCACGAATTTTACCTTTACAATGAGTGAGTAGTTCCCTAACTTGATGGGGAGTTGATTGAAAGGAACTCTTGAGTTGGAAGGTTCAAGAGAAAGATTGCAATTGGGTTATTGTTGGATTGCTCTCTAATTCCTAACACCAATCCTCCCCAGAGTGGATTGGGACTTGTGAATAGAACAGCATTCCAACTTGTTTTACCTCCCTTTACTTAGTAAAGGATAACTAAACGAAATAACTCCCAACTGTCAATTAACCTTAAGAGTGTTCCATCAAGAATAGGGCATCCATGTAATCAACTCCCAGTCAAGGCTTTTATTCACATTATTCAATCTTATCAATTTAATTTCCTTTTTACTCAACTCAACCCCTTTCAAAAACATCTGATTAATAAAATAGCACCCTTTCCTGCAACTCGTTGGGAGACGACCTGGGATTCATACTCCCAGTATTTTAAATTTCAATTTTCTGTGACACCTTTCTAAATTGAGCGGTGGATTTCTGGCGAGTTAAGAACTATACTTGCAACGCATATATTCTAACAACTCTTAATTCGCAAATTTCTGCCCGCATCAAGGCATCTCAGGGATTTCATGGTGAGGAATCTCCTCATGCTCATGTTGAGGTCTATGATCTCTTGTTTGCTCCATCCTTTTCTTAGTGATGGGCTTATCCTCTTCAATGAGGATATCTCCCTCTATGTCAATTCCAGCTGAATTGCAGAGGTGACAAATGAGGTGAGGAAAGGCTAACCTTGCCAAATTAGAGGACTTGTCAGCCACCTTATAGAGTTCTTGAGGTATGATCTCATGAACTTCCACCTCCTCCCCAATCATGATACTATGGATCATAATGGCCCGGTCTACAGTAACTTCAGACCGGTTATTAGTAGGAATGATTGAGCGTTGAATGAACTCCAACCATCCTCTAGTTACTGGTTTGAGGTCAAGCCTTCTTAGTTGAACCGGCTTGCCTTTTGAGTCAATTTTCCATTGAGCTCCTTCCACACATATGTCCATGAGGACTTGGTCCAACCTTTGATCAAAGTTGACTTTTCTAGTGTAGGGGCATGCATTTTCTTCCATTATTGGTAAGTTAAACGCCAACCTTACATTTTCCGGACTGAAATCTAAGTAATTCCCCCGAACCATGGTGACCCGATTCTTTGGATTCGGGTTCACACTTTGATCATGGTTCCTTGTGATCCATGCGTTTGCATAGGACTCTTGAACCATTAGGATCCCGACTTGTTGAATGGGGTTGGTGAGAACTTCCCAACCTCTTCTTTGGATTTCAAGTCGGATCTCTGGATACTCATTCTTCTTGAGCTTGAAAGGAACCTCAGGGATCACTTTCTTCTTGGCCACAACTTCATAGAAGTGGTCTTGATGGACCTTAGAGATGAATCTCTCCATCTTCCATAACTCAGAGGTGGAAGCAATTGCCTTCCCTTTCCTCTTTCTAGAGGTTTCTCTGGCCTTAGGTTCCATGAATGGTTATGGAAAAACAAAAAGCTATGCTTTTACTACACCAAACTTAAAATGTTTACTCGTCCCCGAGCAAAAGAAGAAAGAAACAAATAGAAGAAGAGGAAAAATGGAGGAGATGGAGGAAGAAGTGGTTTCGGCCAAGGGGTGAAGAGAGGGGTGTGTTATGTGAAAATGAAGAAGGAATGAGAGGTTTATATAGGAGTGGGGAGGGGTTTAGGGTTCGGCCATTTAGGGTTGGGTTTGGGAGGGAAATTATTTTGAATTTAAAAGTAGGTGGGGTTTTTGGGGAAGAGATGATGGATGTGATTGGTGAAGAGGTGATGGGGAAGACTGATTGAGTTGATTAGTGAGGGGTATTTGGGGAAGAGAGTTATGGAAAGGTGTTAAGAGGAGAAAAGAAGTAGGTGGGGATCCTGTGGGATCCACAGATCTTGAGGGGGTCCTGTAGGGTCCACAAATCCTGAGATGTTTGAGGATTTCTCATCCCTGCACCTTTTAGACGTGTAAAACGCCCCATATATGCAATCCTGGCGTTTAACGCCAGACTACAGCATGTTTCTGGCATTAAACGCCACTTCCTTGCTTGTTTTGGGCGTTCAACGCCAGTCTATAGCATGTTTCTGGCATTGAACGCCAGTATGGTGCATGTTTCTGGCGTTAAATGCCAGTCTGATGCTTGTTTCTGGCGTTTAATGCCAGCTTTCCTCTGGGTGCAATCTTGGCATTTAAACGCCAGACTGCTACTTGTTTCTGGCGTTTAACGCCAGTTTCATGCTCTGTTCTGGCGTTAAACGCCAGCCAGATGCTCCTTACTGGCGTTTAAACGCCAGTAAGCCCTTCCTCCAGGGTGTTCTGTTTTCAATGCTGTTTTTCACTCTGTTTTTGATTTTTTCAGTAGTTTTTGTGACTCCACATGATCATTAACCTAATAAAACATGAAATAATAAAGAGAAAATAAAATAAAAATGATTAAATAACATTGGGTTGCCTCCCAACAAGCGCTTCTTTAATGTCAATAGCTTGACAGTGAGCTCTCATGGAGCCTCACAGATAATCAGAGCAAGGTTGGGACCTCCCAACACCAAACTTAGAGTTTGGTTGTGGGGGTTCAACACCAAACTTAGAGTTTGGTTGTAGCCTCCTAACACCAAACTTAGAGTTTGACTGTGGGGCTTTGGTTGACTCTGTAGTAAGAGAAGCTTTTCATGCTTCCTCTCCATGGTTACAGAAGGAGATCCTTGAGTTTTATACACAAGGTTGTCCTTATTCAGTTGTAGGACTAACTCTCCTCTGTCCATATCAATCACAGCTCTTGCTGTGGCTAGGAAGGGTCTTCCATGGATGATGATTCATCCTTATCCTTCCCAGTATCCAAGATTATGAAATCAGTAGGGATGTAAAGGCCTTCAACCTTTACTAGCACGTCCTCTACTTGTCCATAAGCTTGTTTTCTGGAGTTGTCTGCCATCTCTAATGAGATTCTGGCAGCTTGCACCTTAAAGATTTCCAATTTCTCCATTACAGAGAGTGGCATGAGGTTAATCCCTGACCTAAGGTCACATAGAGCTTTCTCAAAGGCCATGTGCCTATGGTACAAAGTATTAAGAGCTTTCCAGGATCCTGTTTCTTCTGAGGCAATGTCAGTTGATCCAGATCACTCAGTTCATTGATGAGAAAGGGAGGTTCATCTTCCCAAGTCTCATTACCAAATAATTTGGCATTCAGCTTCATGATTGCACCAAGGTACTTGGCAACTTGCTCTTCAGTAACATCCTCATTCTCTTCAGATGAAGAATATTCATCAGAGCTCATGAATGGCATAAGGAGGTTTAATGGAATCTCTATGGTCTCTAGATGAGCCTCAGAGTCCTTTGGTTCCTCAGAGGGAAACTCCTTATTGATCTCTGGACATCCCAGGAGGTCTTTTTCACTGGGATTCACGTCCTCTCCCTCCCTTATAGGTTTGGCTATGGTAATCAATTCAATGGCCTTGCACTCTCTTTTTGGATTCTCTTCTGTATTGCTTGGGAGAGTACTAGGATGGGTTTCAATGATCCTTTTACTTAGCTGGCCCACTTGTGCTTCCAAATTTCTAATGGAGGACCTTGTTTCATTCATGAAACTTAGAGTGACGTTAGATAGATCAGAGACTATGTTTGCCAAGCTAGATGGGGTCTGCTCAGAACTCTCTGTCTTTTGCTGAGTGGGTGATGGAAAAGGCTTGCTATTGCTAAACCTATTTCTTCCACCATTGTTAAAGCTTTGTTGAGGCTTTTGTTGATCCTTCCATGAGAGATTTGGATGATTTTTCCATGAGGGATTATAGGTGTTTCCATAGGGTTCACCCATGTAATTCACCTCTGCTATTGCAGGGTTTTATAAACCCCGATTTCGTGGTTTATCTTGTGCTTATTTTGGGGAATTTTATCAATATTTTTCACACTTATTCACAAGAAATGCATGGTTTTGTGTTCACTTCCCAATATTGCTCTATGATGAAAAATATGCTTATTTTACCTTAAAATTGCCATATTTTAGCCCTCTTCTATTGTCATTCGATGCCGTGATATCTGTGTTGAGTAATTTCAGGAATTATAGGTTAGGAATGACTCAGAAGAGAGGGAGAAAGCATGTACAAAAAGGGAGGAACATGAAGAATTGAAGTCTTGAAAGCAGCAGCATCGGTGCGCCCGCGCACTCCATGCGCTCGCGTGGATGGAACTGACTAGAAGCGGCGCGCAAGGATGGACGCATCCGCGCAGATTGGAAGATTTCTATCGACGCACACGCGCAACTGGCGCGCACGCGTGGATCACAAAAGTAATCGGCGTGCGCGTGGGAAGCTGCACGTGACCTCATTAAGAGAAATCGTGCCTGGCGATTTCTGAGGCCAAGGAGGCCCAATTTCAAGCTGTTTCTGCATGGAAAAGACCCAAGGATGCTAAGAGGGAAAGGGGGGAGAACTCATTAGGACACTAGGACATAATTTTAGGAGTTTTTTTGGTTCTTGGGTGATTCTAGAGAGAGAAACCCTTGTTCTTCTCTAGATCTTGTTTCCATTTTGATTTTTCCTTGTTGATTTGTGAATTGGATTTTGTTAATTACAGTTTTAATTGTTCAATTTAAATTCCTTGCTACAATCTTGCTTATATCTAGTGATAGTTTTATGATTCTTGCCAATTGTCATTTTATCCATTTCATGAATGTTGTGGATCTTGTTTTGTTGATGTTACATTGATGATTTCTATGTTTATTCTGGTTGATTGTTTGATTGTACATTGATAATTGTTAGTGGGTTTTTGTAGAATTCAATTTAATTGCTATTTTGAACATGTCTTTTGTTAGTGCTTACCAAGTGTTCGATGAATTGTTCACTTTGATTATGGAGTACTTCCTTCTCACTCTTGGCCTAAGTCAAGGGAATTGGGTAAACTTGAGTCATTGGGTCTAATGGATTTGATGATTTGGGAGCCCTAGGTGGTCAATTTGATACTCATTGACGCCAACCCACTACTAATCTAATTAGTAGGTAGGTTGGGACTTATGGGTTGATGTGATTAGGGCCATTTGACGTACTTCAAGTCTAGGACTAGACATCACGTACTTAAGACTTGAGAGTAGACTTAATGAGCTTAGTTCTTCATAATTGTCAAGATGTAGTCGTTGGACAAGGATTGTGATCCCAATTCCCATGCCTAGCCAAGAGTGGTTTTTGTCATTCATATTCGAAAACCAATTTCCAATTTCAATTGTCTTAGTTATAGTTATTCGTTTAGTTTAAGGTAGAATTAAGTAGAATATTGCTTGTTCATTGGAATTGCTTTATTTTGCTTACGTAGTTGAATTTGTTTATTGCAATTTAAGATTACTTGCTTGTTAAGTTTTTCTATTTATTTTCATGTTCATAACTCACAACCCCGGATTTCTAACCAATGTCGAAGTACATGTCTGCCCATTCCTTGTGAGACGACCCGAGGTTTGAATACTTCGGTTATTTCTATTGGGGTTGAACTTGTGACAACCAAATCCCTCTTCTAAATTTGACCTCCCGAGGATTGTTGTTGGTAAAGCTATACTCACAACGAGATGTTATTAAGGAGAAATTTACCAATACACCCTTGGAGAGAGCATCAAATTTCTGGCGCCGTTGCCGGGGAATGGTTACAACATATGCCTTGATATTGGTTATGTGAATATGTGAATACTGTAGATATTTTGCTCTTTCAATACTTAGCTAGAGTGTCAATTTCTTTTGCAATTGTACTATGACTTTCAAGTTTGATGACTCGGTCTCAACGAATTCTAGCTTAGCCAACTTTGATCCCGAGATTGAAAGAACTTTGTTACACACTCGGCAAGTTAGAAGGCGATTGGACTACACGCCTAGTACTTTGGCCTCTCTTGAGGAAAACACCGAATCACTAGATGCCACTGAGGGTGACTTGGAGTCCGATACTTCCTATTCTTCTGTTGGCACTACTAATACATCTTTGCATCCTACAGGTGAGCCACACATGGCGGAGCCACGCCGGATCACTTTGCATGAGCAAGGAGCTCCGGATATCATACTTCAACTGTTACAAGCAAGGTATCCCAACCTTGATCCAAACTTTGAGTTGAAGAGTAGCTTGATAAATCGACTTCCTAAGTATCATGGGTTGCCGGGTCAAGACCCCATCCGACATTTGAAGGATTTTCATGTTGCTTGTTTTACGGCTCGAAGGCATGGAGCCGATGAGGTAGCCATCATGGTTTTTGCCTTTCCTTTTTCTCTTGAAGCACAAGCAAAAACATGGTTTTATTCGCTACCGAATGATATTGTGACTAATTGGGATTTCTTGAGAAGAGAGTTTCTTGACAAGTTCTTCCCACCGGAGAAGACCGAGTACATCCGGAAAGAGATTTCGGGCATAATGCAAAGAGACCAAGAGAGCATGTATGAGTATTGGTCTCGGTTCAAGAGGCTATTGGAGTCATGTCCACATCATGGAATGACCACTCGCTTGCTCATTAGCTACTTTATCAGAGGTCTTTGTGCGGAAGATAGAAGATTGCCTATCGCCTCTAGTGGCGGGTCCCTTTCGAAAAACAAGATGGAAGGAGAAGCTTGGGATTTGATAAAGGATGTCGCCGAATCTATGCAACACACAAGAGTGAGGAATAACCCCCTTAAGGGTGTGGTAGAACCGTCCCCCTCCGAAGCAAGTCTAACCAAGGCACTTGGGGATATGGCCACCATCCTTACAAAAATTCAAAGAGATCAAAGGGAGTATTACTCCATCAAAGCCATCCAAGCCCCTCCTCCGGTTGCTCAACTTGAAGGCCCTCCTAGGATTTGTGGGTTGTGCTCTAGCACCACACATTACACCAACCAATGCCATCAAATTCAAGAGGAACATGCCCTTGTGGTAGCCAATGTGAATTACAACAACCGTCCACATATCCTTCTCAAGGCCAGAACAACTACCATCAAGGTAGCAATCAACATCAAGGGTGGAGAGATAATGCACAAGGAAGCAATCAGAACCAAAGATGGAACAACCCTCCTTCTCATCACAATAACAACCAATCTTCATCCCAATACCACCGCAATAACACCAACTACCAAGCCAACCAAAATAACTACACTAAGTACCAAACACTACACCATAGACAACAAAACCAAACTCCTACATCTTCCAACAATCAAGTTGATGAGCTTAGAGCCACTATGGAAAAACGAGATGAGATCAACAAGGCTCAATTCGAGGCCTTGAACACTCAATTGGCCAACCTCACCAACATACTCTCAAAGATGAACATGTCAAGCCAACCACCAACTCCCAATAACAACACCACCCAACCCTCAAGTTCCTCCAACCTTCCATCACAACCCCAACCAAACCCAAGAGGCGGTCTCAATGCCATCACTCTACGGTCGGGGACTACATTGGAGGAGATACGCCCAAGAGTCATGGGAGAGATACATGAGGAAGAGGTAGTTATTGGAACTCCACATGAAGAAGAGGAGGTAGACAAAAGGCATGAGGAAGAAGGAGTAAACCTCAAGGAACCCAAGAGGAAAGCCGTAATCGATGAATTAATTCCTATTCCATTTCCTTCCATGGTGAAGAAAGCAAAGAAGACACCGGAATTTGATTTAGACATGCTCCAAGTGTTCAAAAAGGTCGAGGTAACCATACCACTCCTTGACGCTATTCAACAAATCCCCAAGTATGCAAAATTTTTGAAAGACTTGTGTACACACAAGGATAGAATAGGGGAATTGGAGACATTATCCTTGGGTAGCTCGATTTCTTCCTTGATGGAGCCTATTCCAAGAAAATATGGTGACCCTGGACCGTGTTTAGTGTCTTGTTGTATTGGTGGATACACTTTTCATGATTGTATGTGTGACTTGGGAGCTTGTGTTAGCATCATGCCGTTTTCCATCTATGTGCGGTTGAATTTAGCCTCATTGAAGAAGTCGGCGGCGAGGTTTGCCTTAGCCGATAAAAGTGTGATCACAGTAATGGGAATAGCTGAAGATGTACTTGTGGCAATTAAGGATTTGGTTTTTCCGGTTGACTTTTACATCCTTGAGATGCCCCCAACGGAAGGTAGAAGCTCATCCTCCGTCCTACTTGGTAGACCTTTCCTCAAAACCTCCAAATTCAAGCTAGATGCCTTTACTGGTGTATATTCCTTTGGAGTTGGAGACAAGACTATCAAGTTCAATTTAGAGGAAGCCATGAAACATCCTCCCGAAGAACATTCTATGCTCCGATGTGACATAATTGATGAAGTGGTAGCGGAAGTACAAGAAGAAGATCATGACAAGTCGTGCTACTCCACCGTTGAGGAGATAGATGACCAAGAGGATGAACTTAAAGAAGTTGTCAAGAATGAGTCCCATAAGCTTGATGAAAAGGAACCTCATCTGGAGGTAGCAAGTGAACTGAAACCCCTTCCCTCCCATCTGAAATATGCATTCCTAGAAGACAACTGTGGGTTTCCAGTTATTATTGCTTGTGAACTCTCAAGTGAAGAAGAGGAAAAACTCCTAGACGTTCTAAGAAAGTACAAGAAAGCGATAGGATGGAGCCTTGCGGATATTGTGGGGATTGACCCGCATAAGTGCATGCATAGGATATTTCTCCAAGATGGAACCAAGCCGGTTCGGCAACCGCAAAGGAGGCTCAACCCAACCATCCTTGACGTAGTGAAGAAAGAGGTCACCCGCCTATTGGATGCGGATATCATATACCCTATTTCCGACAGTGAGTGATTGAGCCCAGTTCAAGTTGTTCCCAAGAAGTCGGGCATCACAACGGTCAAGAAGGAAGACAGAGAAATGGTCACTAAAAGAGTGTAAAATGCGTGGCGAATATGTATTGACTACAGAAGATTGAATGCCGCCACACAGAAGGACCATTACCCCTTACCCTTCATCGATCAGATGCTGGACCGCTTGACAGGTAAATCTCACTACTGTTTTCTTGATGGATTTACTGGATATTTTCAGATACATATTGCTCCTGAAGATCAGGAGAAGACCACGTTTACATGTCCGTTTGGCACCTTTGCCTATAAAAGGATGCCATTTGGACTATGTAACGCACCTGTTACTTTTCAGAGGTGCATGATGAGTGTCTTCTCCGATCTAATGGAAAATTGTCTAGAAGTTTTTATGGACGATTTCAGCGTTTATGGTGTCTCATTTGATTGTTGTTTGGAGAGCTTGGCCAAGGTCCTAGCTAGATGTGTTGACACCAACCTTGTCTTAAATTTTGAAAAATGTCACTTTATGGTACGACAAGGCATAGTGTTGGGACATATAGTATCTCATGAAGGCATTTCCGTGGACCCGGCCAAGGTCGATGTTATTACTACTTTGCCTCACCCCTCATCCGTGAGGGAGGTCCGCTCGTTTTTGGGACATGCAGGATTTTACAGGCGCTTTATCAAGGACTTCAGCAAGATTGCCTTGCCATTGTCGCGCCTACTCCAAAAAGATGTGGATTTTGAGTTTGACAGTGAATGTGTAAAAGCTTTTGAAGAGTTGAGGAAAATTCTCACCATAGCACCGATTGTGTGAGGCCCCAACTGGACGTTGTCATTTGAGATAATGTGCGACGCGTCAAACTATGCTGTGGGTGCCGCGCTTGCACAGCGCGAGGGTAAACTCCCTTATGTCATTGCATACTCTTCTAAGACACTAAATGCCGCACAATCCAACTATACCACTACCGAAAAAGAACTCTTAGCCATTGTTCATGCCTTAGATAAATTCAGATCTTATTTGCTAGGTTCAAAGATAGTGGTATACACGGATCATGCAGCTTTGAAGTATTTATTGACAAAGAATGAGTCAAAGCCTAGACTCATACGTTGGATCTTGCTTTTGCAAGAATTCGACATTGAGATTAGAGACCGGAGTGGATCTCAAAACATGGTTGCTGATCATTTAAGCCGCATTGAGAATTTAAAAACTGATCCATTTTCGATCAATGACTCATTTCCATTGGAAAGTTTGCATGCTATGTCGGCTAGTTTTCCTTGGTTTGCCCCAATGGCGAACTACTTGGTTGCAAGAATCTTCCCTCCCAACTTTTCGAAAAATCAAAGGGACAAGCTGAGGAGTGATTCCAAATACTATATTTGAGATGACCCTCACTTGTGGAAGAGATGTGTAGAGCAAGTAATCCGAAGGTGTGTCACGGAATCCGAATTTCAATCAATTCTGGAAGCTTGTCATTCGTCCGACTGTGGTGGCCACTTTGGCCCACAAAGGACCGCCAAAAAGGTGTTGGATTGCGGATTCTGGTGGCCAACCCTATTCAAGGATGCTAACCGGCTATGTGTGTCTTGTCATCAGTGTCAAAAGTCAAGAAACACATCCCAAAGGGATGAAATGCCTCAGCAACCTATGTTGTTCTGTGAGATATTTGATGTGTGGGGTATTGATTTTATGGGACCGTTTCCTAACTCTAGTGGGTATCTGTACATTCTGTTAGCGGTTGACTACGTGTCAAAGTGGGTGGAGGTCGTGCCTACCCGCCTTGACGACGCCAACACCGTTGTTTCTTTCATTAGGAATCATATTGTTTGCCGTTATGGGTCGCCACGAGCAATCGTAAGCGACCAAGGATCCCACATTTGTAACAGGAAGGTAGAAGCATTGCTCAAGCGCTATGGAGTATTGCATAAGGTTGCCACTGCTTATCATCCACAAACAAATGGGCAAGCGGAAGTGTCCAACTGGGAAATCAAGAGAATCTTGGAAAAAGTGGTCAATCCACAAAGAAAGGATTGGAGCCTCCGGTTAGGAGATGCACTATGGGCATACAGAACGACCTACAAGACTCCGATAGGGATGAGTCCCTTTCGGATCGTCTATGGTAAGGCATGCCACCTTCCGGTGGAAATTGAGCATCGAGCATATTGGGCGGTAAAGCAGTGTAACATGGATTTAGCTAAGGTGGGTGAAGCTAGGAAGTTACAATTAGAAGAGCTTGAGTGTTTGAGGAACGAGTCATATGAGAATGCCCGAATTTACAAGGAAAAGACTAAAGCGTTCCATGACCATCACATTCAGAATAAGGTCTTTAAAGAAGGAAATGAAGTCCTCCTCTACAACTCAAGGCTCCGATTTATGCCTGGAAAGCTCCGTTCTAGATGGGAAGGACCTTTTAAGGTGAAAGAAATGAAGCCCTACAGAGTGGTGGAATTGTTTGATCCCAAAAGTGAAGCAACTTTCAAGGTGAATGGGCATAGAGTGAAGAAATATCATGGTTGCAAACCTCCAAGGGATATTGGAGGATGCACCAAGTAGAAATGAAGCTTGAGAAGAGGACCGTCCAACTTAAGGACGTTAAAGAAAAGTGCTGGGTGGGAGGCACCCCACCGTGGTAAGATCTTCCTTGTTTATACCATCTTGTAGTATCTTTAGTTCCTTGAATTTTGTGCTCTTTTGATGATTAATTGAGTGCTTAGGGATGCTAGCTCTGTTGATTCTGTTAGATAGGTAGAATGTTCATTTAGATAGGTTGTGAAAGAGATAAAGAAAACACAAAATTTTTCTTTGAAAAAGAGCACCGACGCACAAGCGCACAGTGCGCGCGCGCGCCGGTTGCGAATTTCCATTTTCAGGCTAAAAACCCGAGAGTCAGGCCAACTTTGTGTCCAACTCGTGCCAAGCACCCACGCGTTCGCGTACATGCCGCCTGCGCGCACCATTGCCAGTTGACCATCGACGCGCAAGCGCACTATGCGCGCGCGCCGATGGAGCTATATGAAGTCTCTGGTACAAAAACCAGGGAGTTGTGTCACAATTGGGCCAACTTTGTGCCAAAACTGACGCGCCCGCACATGGTGCGCATCCGCGCGCATGCCTCCCTGGGTCACCCTGGTACAAAAACCAGAGACTTGAGCCAGGTTTATGCCACTTTTGTGCTTGGGGCACAGCTCCTTTCGCGCGTGCGCGCCACTGACGCACAAGCGCCCTCAGCTAGTACCTTCACCGACGCGTCAGCGCACCTTGCGCGCGCGCGCCATCTGCGCGAATCAGTTTTATACTTCGCGCCGTTCCACTTCCTTTCTCATTTACCCTTCTTTTTCTTTCTTAGCTCCTACTCCCTTCATCACTTCTCTTCTCTTCTCTTCTTCCCCTTCTTCCACAACCCACCACCATTGTCTCCGGCCACTCGCCGGTGACAACAACCATTTTTCCGGTGGCGCTACACTTCTCCTATTTTCTCTCTCATCTTCACAAAAGAAGATTCAACCTTGCTTTTTCATAATCTTCAAGGTTTAACTTCTCCCTCCCCTTTACCTTTGCTTTTTCTTATACTATTTCTTCTAATTAAAAATGCTTCTTATCATCTTACTTAGTTTCTCTTTTGCTTGATAGTGATATTTCTTGTTTTTGTTTGCTTATTTTCCCTCTCTTTTCTTTGTTTCTCCATGGATGTTGAACTTGAACTTAATTTGCATTACTAGATATTTTGTCACTCTTTTACCATTGTGTGAAGTTTATGTGGTGATTGATGTTCTATTTTGGGCTTTAAATTGGTTTAGTATTTCATAATTGCTCATTGCTTGATTATTGCACGGTAAGTGTTCGAGGAATGCACAGCTACCATTTTGGCTCATTTTAGTCTTACACTTTCAAATTCGTGCTCCCTCCTCATTCACTTGCTTCCTCTTAAATGCATTGAGTCTAACTTATGTGCTTAAGGTTCATACTTGCCAATCCCATATTAATTGAACATGACTTGCTTTTTACTAAGGATGCTTGAGAATACTCTTCTCATGCCTTTGCATGCCTTACTTTCTCTTGCATCACATGCCAATGATATAACCCTTGCTTTCATATTCATCATGGGCATGACAAATCACTTGCATGTTTTCATCAATTTGTTTCTTGGGTTTGATGTTTTCCTCCTCCCCTTTCTTTTTAGGATGGCCACCAAGAAAAGCAAGGAGGTAGCTTCGAGGAAACCAGCCACAAAAAGGGTACCCCAAGGATCAAATTCTAAGGCGCGTTCTCCAATAGGAGCCAAAACCTTATCAAAGAACAGAAAACACCCGCTCCTTTTGATGAGGATAACAAGGGCAAACCGGCACGAGACTCTTCAAGGTTCCCCAACCGCTTTTGTGAACTCAAGTTCCCTTCCATAGCCGTAAGGAACTATCATCCTGAGCATTTGCTCGCTCCGCCAGACAAGATTGCTCCTTATATTCTACCCCGTATCGAAAACGAGGATGGGAGTTTCTTTTGAGGAAACCAAGGGAAATCAACCTCTCTTGGGTGGAAGAATTTTACACCAACTACCACCTTCCCTCTCTTCAATCGGTATACATGCGCCGTAAGCAAGTCTCAGTTTAGAAGAGGCTATTCAGCAAGTACTTAATGTTTTACCAGTGCCAAGTGCCATGGATGGCTACCAAAAAATCTACGTCAGCGTGAAGAGTATGGATTCGATTGGGACTCGATACTCCGAGTCGTTGCTGAGCCAAAAACTTTTTGGATCCAAGGTCGACAGCGAATGAGGCCCAAGAGTATCAACGCTCGCTTCCTCACTGTGGAAGCTAGAGCCTGGGCCCAGATCCTTTCTCACTATGTGCTACCTAGCACTCACAGGTCGTCCATCACGGCGGACCTTGCCTTGCTTGTTTGGTGTATTCTCACGGAAAAGCCGGTGAACATCCCACCTCTTGTCAAGCAAGCAATGAGTCAAGTTCACGACCGGGGTAACCTGCCATTTCCAGCTTTGTATCTGACTTAGTTGCTGCTGCGGGTGTTTCTTGGGAAGCCAAGGATAAGAAGATCATGGTTCCGGCTAAGGGCGATGTGGTCCCAAGCGGAAAATACCTATATCTTCCATGAACAAACCAAGCCTTGACATGGCCCGCCACTTCTTCTTCCTCGAGCTCATCACCACCACCACTGAGATCCACAGATCAAAGGATAGAAGATCTTCACCGGAAGCTGGATAGGTATGAGCGGCGCAACCACCGCCGATACACCCACCTCAAGAAGATTCTGAGTCGTGTTGCCCCGAGCATGGAGGAACCTGAGATATTCACATCTACCTCGAACCCAAGCGATGGAAGTTCTGATGGAGGGATAGTGAAAGCTCCGGTCCCGACCGTCCTTGCGTATTATTCGTAGCACGGAGGACCGTGCTAATTTCTAAAAGTGTGGGGAGGTCGTTCGACCGATCTCCATGGGTAACACTCTCTTCTCTTCAATAACCATGGATTTATCTTGTGCGTAGATGTTAGCATATTGCATGCGTAGTTAGTTTTTCTTGTAAATACCCTTGCATGGTAGTTAGCTTTAATTAGGATTACTTGGTCAAAGCAATAACTTTCTCCCAAGAAACTGTGTTCTGGGTGACCTACCAAAATTTTGAAAATTTTCGCAGTGAACTTGCTTTAAGAATGTATTTTGGAACATAGTGATTGAGTTAAGAACACAAGCATGAAAGTTTTGAGCCTATTGCATGGTTACATCTTTTAACCATTATTTCCATTCTTGTGTGCATATCTCTCTCTCATGAATGTGATCCTTGATTTGTCTAATTCTATATGTCCATTGCTTTTGTATGAATGCATTTGTGTGATTGAGGCCATCATTTCAATAGTCACTTTTCCAAATAGCCTTAACCCTTATATCTACCATTGCTAACCAATTTTGAGCCTTTGATAAACCCTCTTGTTCTTAAATGGAGCACGTCAACAACCCTAAGTGAAAAACCATGAATGTCCCAGATTTGAATCTTGATTAGCTTAGGTAAGTTAGGATGTTATCATTCACATAGGAGGGGTATACTTTGGAAATTCAGGTAGATATATAGGCATGTAATTGTAGTGTAATTGAAAACTCTAGGATTTTAGGAACATACTCATGTGCTAAATGATTGCACCGTATGCATTGACACTTTAGTTCACTAAGAAACCCCAAGGAAAAGGGATAATGATAATGTCATATATACAAAAAAAAAAAAAAAAAAAAAAAAAAAAAATGCCCCAAGATAAAGTAATAAAAACAATGCATATAGTAGGTGGACTGAAAAGAAGGCATGAGTATGCAAAAGGGTAGAAATTCAAGGGTAGCTAGGAATATATTGTAGTTGTATAGGTTGTTTTAGGTGTCTAGTGGGATCCGAGGTTGATCAAGGACTCAAATTTTAAGCCCACTTAGCATATACATCCTTACCTTCACCTTAGCCCCATTACAACCCATGAATAAGACCTCATGATACTTGTACGCATGCATTAAGTAATTGTCGATTGATTAGATGAAAGACAAATCTTGGAAAGCATGATTAGGAGGAGATTGAGTGACGAACCCTAGACACTTGAGCGAATAGAGCGGATACACTTCCGATGAGGGTTCGATGCTCAATGCTTGTTCCCAGCTTTCACAAGCGTTCGTTTAGCAAGTCATATGCACTCTTTAGTGATGTTCAGTTTGGTAGGATTCGTGAACTGCATACTATCTTCACCCTATATGCTCACATGTATTCTTGAAGGATGGATTCACTTTTGACCAAGTAGGTAGATGACTTTACATTAGTTACATGCATCCGTTTAGATACTTAGCATTTCATAAACCCTTTCCCATCATAATCTTTGGTCTTTTTATTTTAAGCATGAGGGCATGCTTGGTTTAAGTGTGGGGAGATTTGATAAACTCCGATTTCGTGGTTTATCTTGTGCTTATTTTGGGGAATTTTATCAATATTTCTCACACTTATTCACAAGAAATACATGGTTTTGTGTTCACTTCCCAATATTGCTCTATGATGAAAAACATGCTTATTTTACCTTAAAATTGCCATATTTTAATCTCTTCTATTGTCATTCGATGCCGTGATATCTGTGTTGAGTAATTTCAGGAATTATAGGTTAGGAATGACTCAGAAGAGAGGGAGAAAGCATGTACAAAAAGGAGGAACATGAAGAATTGAAGTCTTGGAGCAGCAGCATCGGCGTGCCCGCGCACTCCACGCGCTCGCGTGGATGGAACTGACTAGAAGCGGCGCGCAAGGATGGACGCATCCGCGCAGATTGGAAGATTTCTATCGACGCACACGCGCACGGCACACGCATGGTGCGCGGCACGCATGGCGCGCACGCGTGGGAAGCTGCACGTGACCTCATTAAGAGAAATCGTACCTGGCGATTTCTGAGGCCAAGGAGGCCCAATTTCAAGCTGTTTCTGCATGGAAAAGACCCAAGGATGCTAAGGGGAAAGGGAGAGAACTCATTTGGCACTAGGACATAATTTTAGGAGTTTTTTTTTGTTCTTGGGTGATTCTAGAGAGAGAAACCCTTGTTCCTCTCTAGATCTAGTTTCCATTTTGATTTTTCCTTGTTGATTTGTGAATTGGATTTTGTTGATTACAGTTTTAATTGTTCAATTTAAATTCCTTGCTACAATCTTGCTTATATCTAGTGATAGTTTTATGATTCTTGTCAATTGTCATTTTTACCCATTTCATGAATGTTGTGGATCTTATTTTGTTGATGTTACATTGATGATTTCTATGTTTACTCTTGTTGATTGTTTGAT